>NC_086084.1:10399041-10699041 GCF_948474715.1 Cydia amplana | reverse complement strand
AACTGTCTTCTTTAGTCAATTATAACCATCAAAAACATTACATGTAAAAAGGTGCAAGTCTCGCAACGCTTCTACTACAAAAAAGTTTTGAGATGTAATGCTAATCTGAAACCAAGTCGGTTATTTTAATCAGTGCCAGGGGGTGTTAAAACCGTATCAATAATATATCTTTAATTTGTAATACGTATCATGACTTGGCCATCGCACGGCTGCATAATGACATAAGGATTATCGTCACCTATTAAAAATAATTCTAATTTGAACATAACGCTAGTTGCAGTTTGAGCATTACATATATTTACGAGTACGGTAAGAGTAAAGCATTATGTGCGATTGCCAAGTCATGATATGTATTACAAATTAAAGATATCTTATTGATACGGTTTTAACACCCCCTGGCACTGATTAAAATAACCGACTTGGTTTCACATTAGCATTACATGTCAACACTTTTTTGTAGTAGAAGCGTTGCGAGACTTGCACCTTTTTACATGTAATGTTTTTGATGGGATCTCATCTCTTTTTGTAGACAGTCCTTCTTTCGGGTACTCATACCCATACTATGTATACACATATCATAACTAAACACATCTTTATTCATACTCACATCGTACATACATCGTAGTGTACCTTTACTTTACCTACTATTTGTAGGAACTGCAACAGTAACTTTGTAATAGCATATATTTATATGGAATTACAAACTTACTTATGCAGTTCTTAGATATTTAAAACGTGACTGATATTGCAATATTTTTAGGTTTTCGATGGCTTGATAAGCTGAAAACTGCTTATGTTTAAAATTTATTGCATCTTTTGGAAATCTAAAAAAATAAATCAAAATAACAATATATTTATAATGTTCATATAGATTTTATCGATATTGGTTTTTATGGTGTCCCATCACTAACTATGGTAGAGTGATACCAGAGTAATAAATTAAAAGTGCCTATTTATGGAAAATGACGGCAGTAAATACCTTAAAATAAATAAATTACAATACAAACATTGGACATGTAAAATAAAAAATATACGATAGAAACTAAGAAAAAATGAATTTTCAAACAGTAGTAGGGTAGGTGCCTTAGTTTTCGACCAGCTTTAGTTTTCGTCCACTTGACGAAATTGAATATAAATCTACATTGCTGCACAAATTTGGACTTAATGCAATCCTTAATGTCGAGACAATATATCTACCTACATAAAAAATGTATTTGGCAAGTAGCAAATTAAATATCAAATATGTAATTTGCTAATCTGTCATGTGGACGAAAACTAGAGACTACCTAGAGCATGGACGGAAACTGCACAATGACCCTATATCGGTAATACTTATTACGTTATTTATGATTTATACTATTTATTTCATTGAATGGATTATGTTGATATAAAAATAAGGTGTTATAGAAAAATAATGTGTTATATAAATTATATAACAATAAGCAACACAAATTAGAAGTTAGGTATACCTAATGAATATTTAGAAAGTCTTCTTTAAATTTTACCCTAAATTAGATCTAGTACCATGAAGTGGTATCACTTTCAGATTGACAATGTTTTTTAGTTTTTTGCTAAATTAGTGCACTATTTCATAATATTTACATGTAATAGTACTTACATATGAAAAGAAACGTGTTTTTTAAGTACGCTAGATGTTTCCGATCGGTTTTTACAGGAGAAAACGCTACAATTCGGCATTTTCTGCTCCTAACATTCCGCTTAAACTGACGTTTGCTGAATGGCGTATGACGTATGGCAACTAGTTTTATATAACCTCCTTGACCGGCGGCCGCCGACTTTTGGCAGAGGGGAACGCCTGTTAATGGCGGTTCCTGTTGGTTTATTATTCCGAGGTTATGAAAGCAAAAAACAATCAATAAAAATATATAAGTACCTACTTTAGAACCCGTAGGATGGATTTATAATGACAACTTCTCGATTGCTCACGTCGTAATACAGGGTGCTTAGCCAACGTGCCAATCGTTAACGCTCCGTGGAGTAGCGTAGACATCTCTACCTATCACTATTCCGTATTAGTGCGACAGTGACAGTTTCGTTCGCTATGGAGCGTTAAAGATTGGCATGTTGGCTGATGCAGCAGCCAGGTAAGCCAGCGACACGTTTCAAATGGAAATCGTAGTCCAAAGTCCACGCACGGTATTCAACTATGTAGGCATGACTTTTTGCGACGTAGGTATTAACCACAGAACAGTATTCTAGAACATTCATCTGAATACTTACTTCTATAAATTTAATAAGTACATGTTATTTATTAGTTATTACACTGTGCACGAATTTGCTAATTCAGAAACTAGACATGACCAGTTATTTCTTTGGTTTTTCATAGTTAGTATTTTCCTCAGCAGCTAGGCTAGGCAGAGAGAGAGAGATATATATATATATATTTAGTATTTTCCTCGCGTTGGTATGGTGATAAATTTTGTTTCACTCGGAGGCAAAGTTTGTTTAACCCTAGTGCCTTGAAACACTCGCGACGCTCAAGATTCCACATCTCGAACTCGCTACGCTCGTCGTTCAATTTTGGAATCTTTCGCTTGCTCGAGTATTATTATTAGCACGAGCGGTTAAACAACAAATTTGCCCCCTTTTAAAACAAATAACTACCTATTATCACAATCAGCTTTTTAAGTCTGATATCGTTAAATAATTAAAAAGAGGTGTTTCCACAGACGAAACATGATAAAAATATTGATGCAAACCACAGGTAGGTACATAATAACCTAATCACATCCGGGTTTAAATGACTGACAATATAATGACGTTGATAAATATTACACTGACGCAGCATCTTCCTAAAGTGTCATTCTATGGAACTTGCTAACTATGTAAACAAGCCGCCATATTGAAACTCATAAAATATGAATTTACCAGTGACTTTTGTCACAGGGCGGACACGCCATACATCAAAAATGATTTGCGTTTATATGTGTGCGCGGCACGTCTGTACACGCGTCATTGAGTATCTGACGGAATCCTGACATGCTCTCAGTAGAGCGACTTACGCACACATTCATGTCGCGGCCAGTCGCGGGGCGAGGTAATCCGAGTCGGGGCGGGGCGGTGCGTGTCCGTTCTGTATGATAATACTATTACTTATTCTGTGCTTTTGTTTACATAGTTAGCAAGTTCCATAGAATGACACTTCAGTTAGGGTCGGTAGGTTTTACTGAAATCAACGAGAATTTGAAATAGAGGCGGATTATCAAAGTAGATGGCAATAAATTTACTGTGGGCCCGATTCGGATTTTGTAATAGACATCTATTAGACATCGCCAAGATACGATAACGATATCTTTAAGATGTAACCTGTCAAATTTGACATTTCCGCGATTCTGGAGATAGGTACTCTTGAACGATTTCCACAAGATATTACCTACTTAGAGATCGAATTCACATCTAATAGATATCTAACACGATCTATCGTAAAAGTGACATTGGTTGCCCGAATTGCGCTGCAAAAAAGAACTAGTTGAAATCTAAACTATAACGTATCTAGAATGGATCTAGACGTGTTGTCTCTTGTGAATATCTTGAAGTTCGAATACGGCAGGGAATCTCAGTAGAGCGACTTACGTTACGCACACATTCATGTCGCGGCCTGTCGCGGGCGAGGTAATCCGAATCGGGGCGGGGCGGTGCGTGTCCGTTCTGTACTCGGAATAATAAACCAACAGGAACCGCCATTAACAGGCGTTCCCCTCTGCCAAAAGTCGGCGGCCGCCGGTCAAGGAGGTTATATAAAACTAGTTGCCATACGTCATACGCCATTCAGCAAACGTCAGTCTAAGCGGAATGTTAGGAGCAGAAAATGCCGAATTGTAGCGTTTTCTCCTGTAAAAACCGATCGGAAACATCTAGCGTACTTAAAAAACACGTTTCTTTTCATATGTAAGTACTATTACATGTAAATATTATGAAATAGTGCACTAATTTAGCAAAAAACTAAAAAACATTGTCAATCTGAAAGTGATACCACTTCATGGTACTAGATCTAATTTAGGGTAAAATTTAAAGAAGACTTTCTAAATATTCATTAGGTATACCTAACTTCTAATTTGTGTTGCTTATTGTTATATAATTTATATAACACATTATTTTTCTATAACACCTTATTTTTATATCAACATAATCCATTCAATGAAATAAATAGTATAAATCATAAATAACGTAATAAGTATTACCGATATAGGGTCATTGTGCAGTTTCCGTCCATGCTCTAGGTAGTCTCTAGTTTTCGTCCACATGACAGATTAGCAAATTACATATTTGATATTTAATTTGCTACTTGCCAAATACATTTTTTATGTAGGTAGATATATTGTCTCGACATTAAGGATTGCATTAAGTCCAAATTTGTGCAGCAATGTAGATTTATATTCAATTTCGTCAAGTGGACGAAAACTAAAGCTGGTCGAAAACTAAGGCACCTACCCTACTACTGTTTGAAAATTCATTTTTTCTTAGTTTCTATCGTATATTTTTTATTTTACATGTCCAATGTTTGTATTGTAATTTATTTATTTTAAGGTATTTACTGCCGTCATTTTCCATAAATAGGCACTTTTAATTTATTACTCTGGTATCACTCTACCATAGTTAGTGATGGGACACCATAAAAACCAATATCGATAAAATCTATATGAACATTATAAATATATTGTTATTTTGATTTATTTTTTTAGATTTCCAAAAGATGCAATAAATTTTAAACATAAGCAGTTTTCAGCTTATCAAGCCATCGAAAACCTAAAAATATTGCAATATCAGTCACGTTTTAAATATCTAAGAACTGCATAAGTAAGTTTGTAATTCCATATAAATATATGCTATTACAAAGTTACTGTTGCAGTTCCTACAAATAGTAGGTAAAGTAAAGGTACACTACGATGTATGTACGATGTGAGTATGAATAAAGATGTGTTTAGTTATGATATGTGTATACATAGTATGGGTATGAGTACCCGAAAGAAGGACTGTCTACAAAAAGAGATGAGATCCCATCAAAAACATTACATGTAAAAAGGTGCAAGTCTCGCAACGCTTCTACTACAAAAAAGTGTTGACATGTAATGCTAATGTGAAACCAAGTCGGTTATTTTAATCAGTGCCAGGGGGTGTTAAAACCGTATCAATAAGATATCTTTAATTTGTAATACATATCATGACTTGGCAATCGCACATAATGCTTTACTCTTACCGTACTCGTAAATATATGTAATGCTCAAACTGCAACTAGCGTTATGTTCAAATTAGAATTATTTTTAATAGGTGACGATAATCCTTATGTCATTATGCAGCCGTGCGATGGCCAAGTCATGATACGTATTACAAATTAAAGATATATTATTGATACGGTTTTAACACCCCCTGGCACTGATTAAAATAACCGACTTGGTTTCAGATTAGCATTACATCTCAAAACTTTTTTGTAGTAGAAGCGTTGCGAGACTTGCACCTTTTTACATGTAATGTTTTTGATGGTTATAATTGACTAAAGAAGACAGTTAAAATTCAGTCAATAAAATATCGACAATATTATCGACAAGTCCCTCGCACTTCTACGTTTACTTAGAACTGACATCATCTCGTTCACGGACAGGGTTGTCTGTGTTTGTTCTTGTATTTGTGTGAATATAGTTTATGCTAGTGTTTGATAATTTTGTCGTGTGCGTGTGTAGCGACGCATGCAAAAAATGCATTAGTGTTTACATTATTTGTGTGCGTTCCTCGCCCCCCGCGCCGAAAACGGCAGAATTTTTCACATAGAAATTAGTGCGTGTCACCACTCCATATTGGATTATTACTCCGAGGTTCTGTATGATAATACTATTTACCTACTTATTCTGTGCCTTAGTTACTAGCTAAGATAACTTTGTTTGAGGTAAGCAATGTCTGTAGTTTAAAATGTTACTCATAGGTATTTAATAACACCTCAATAATTATTACGCATGCGTACATGAAGGTTAGGTAGGTAACATTCAGTTTCATTCATTATTAACTGCGGAAATTGTTCATGAACTAATTTTTTTAATAACTTCCTTTTAACCCTCTTTATGTAGGTATATAATCATTATTTTTCAAAGTTATAAAGTGGGTAAAAATAAAAGATTAGAACGTGTTAAAAACAACTCGGCACCTACTAAATCACGCAAACATTTGGGCAGCTCGATCAGAATTCTAAATTCACAAACAGAAATAAAACCAAGTACGTAGGTACTAAGTAAATTTATTCAAGATGGGGACAAGTGGAATTCAAGTGACTCGTGATTTTATATGTACATAATTGTAACCACTGACGTGACGCACGATATCTAGGGTTTTATGTTTACTCGATGATTAGGTACCGTTTTTATTTACTTTGATCATAGATCACTTAGACACTTACACACTAGACAAAGTATACCAATACCGTCTTTACCATGCGGACACACAGGGCCCCCATTCTCAGGGGGCCCAATTCGGTTTCTTTTCTTTCCAAAGGGGCCCCAAATTCTTGAGTGCCAAGGGCCCCGGCATAGTTTAAGACTGCCTTGGAGACAACTCGCTCTTATTGGTTAAATTAAGTTGATTGTAAGCATTAATAAGTATTTTACACATTAGCTTGGGTACGGTGAGAGCTGTCATCTCAATAAAATTTAAGTACGCGTTTTATTTTAGGTTATAAATTGTATGCAGATGACAACTGACCCCGTAATCAAGTTATGTGAAAATTAGTGAAAAATACTACTTAGCTACCTAAATTATAGTAAAAAATCTACGCCCCTGTACGGGGGTGTAGCACTTGACTGTAGGTCACATAATAAGAGTGCTTAATTTAGTAAGTGTAGTTAGGTAACCGTGATCTCATAAACATACTTAACAATGAGGATTCATAAGGATTTTAGGATGTAGTCTATAACCGCAACGATTGAATTAACGAGTAGGTAGGTATGTAAATAATTAATATAAAAGTAAATAAAGAAAGACTTCGTACAAGACTGATATTTTATTAACGTCAAAATACAGACAAAATACAGGGGGCTTCTCTTGAGTGTTTAAGTTTCTTAAAACGTTATGTGAAATCTGAATAAGATATATCTACACTTGTACCTATATATAAGACAAAAAGCAATTTTGAAAGCTTGTCCAAAATAGTACTTATTTCTAAGACACTTGAATAGACGCCAATGACTGACGTAAGTAATTCTAATATTTTAAACAGTCGTCAACAGCTAAGACCATTGAGTAGGTAACAATCCCAAACCTGAACAGGAACTTTCTAAGTGGAAACTTGTATGAGAATTTTCTCATGAAAGTTTCCTGAAATTTACGGAGATTTTGAGAATTGAGAATGTTCTGCAACATGCAATAGTTCTACTGTATTGAAACAGAAGACAAGACGGAAAAGTTTTAGATAAAACTGTCCAAAGTTCAGCACAGTCTAGACTAAATAATCATTTATCACTATCAGTCGAAACTAAAGTCATCGCTTTCAGAATATTTCGTCAGGTGACAACCAAAACAGTACAATATTCGCTATATTACTCATTTTTTAAGCGAGAAAGCTGCCAGCTCAGCGATAATATCCTCTATCCCTTTGGATAAGTAATTCCTTAATTATATTAATTAGACAAACGCATATCGAAATTTGCGACGTTTCACGCCTGCCTAAGAAAGCTTCTCACGTAATCAAAATTTTCGTTAACAGTTTTGAATGGTTCACTTCACGGTTAGTTTCACTAGACTTATTATCGACCAACACAAAACGTTATCACGGTTCATATCCTGGTCGCTATAAGTCTAGTGAAAATTTTCGTTCACGATATTTGTTGAATCAAAGATTTCCATTTCGGATATAAGTTCCTGTTATGATGAACGTGGGAATCGCGTCTATCAGCAGCAGTCATTGACCGGGCGTGTTATAGTGTTATCGTTTTTAGGGTTCCGTACCCAAAGGGTAAAAACGGGACCCTATTACTAAGACTCCGCTGTCCGTCCGTCCGTCCGTCCGTCCGTCCGTCCGTCTGTCACCAGGCTGTATCTCACGAACCGTGATAGCTTGACAGTTGAAATTTTTACAGATGATGTATTTCTGTTGCCGCTATAACAACAAATACTAAAAACAGAATAAAATAAAGATTTAAGTGGGGCTCCCACCCATACAACAAACGTGATTTTTGACCGAAGTTAAGCAACGTCGGGCGGGGTCAGTACTTGGATGGGTGACCGTTTTTTTGCTTGTTTTGCTCTATTTTTTGTTGATGGTGCGGAACCCTCCGTGCGCGAGTCCGACTCGCACTTGGCCGGTTTTTTTAATTTTAGTTTATAATTTTTACCTTAATAAATTATAGTACACACAACAACACACAGCTATAAATTACCTAGAAATAATGAAAAACCTAAATACCTGTGACCTTTTATTAAAATAAAAAAAAAATTCTTTGATCATCGGAATTCGGAATCGAACAACAATGTCACAAAGTTCTCCTTGACCTAAACCTACAAAATATTAATTAGGTACGCCGATGACGGCGATGACGTCTTTACCAACCCAAGAATACTTATTAGATGCAACTTTGCAGTGGCGGCGCGTCCATAAAAGCCGATTCCCATCGGCTTGCCTGTTTTTGGACGTTTGAGCAGGATTGTAAAGGAAATATGTAAGCCAAATTAGCCCCGGCTTGCCTATGGATATGTCTGACGCGCCGCCACTGCAACTTTGTGAATAAAAAAATAAATAAGTCATTTATTGTCGCAAAGAAAACGTACAGTAACGAATCAAACAAAGAAAAAAAAGAAAAGGTAAGGTTTTACGTCCAATTGGAACATAATACGTAGTCTGTTCGGAAAGAGAAGAGTCGTGGAATGTATTGGGCCCCATATATTCCACGACTCTTCTCTTTCCGCACAGACATAAATTACTTGGTCCGAAATAGGTGTTATTGGTATATTTGAATGGTAAATCAGCAAAATAGAGGAGGTGAATAGTATGTTAAGAGGTGAGCTCTCTTGCTTGTTTCTTATGAAGTTGGAACTATGAAATAAGAATTGACTTACTTGACTAATATATGAAGTGATCATTAATATTCTTATGTAAGTAACTCACGCAATCCATTGACGTGACGGAAACCTCCACAGGAACGCAATAGATGATAGAAGAAAATTATTAGCGAAGAGGTCTCAGGTTGTATTTACCTACTGCCCGAATAGTCAGTAACTATATTTTGATTAATGGCTGTGGTGTGGGAGCGATAGCCCAAAATCTTACATAAAAAAAATTAGGGTATGTTTTGGAAAAGCCACTCGTACTCTTTTGTTACCCGTAGAAAATTGGTAAGTATACCTACTTATTTCCAAGTAAAAATAGAAACTCGTCGGTACTAAACATTCTTTATAAAATTTCCACCAAACAGCAAATAGCACTTTCAAAACATGTTTTTGTAGCGATCGGTGGGACGTAGGTGAGTTAGGTACCTACCTATACCTTCTGATTTATAAATAACTTCGTACAAACGTAAACAGAATATTTTGTAAACATACCTAAGTCACAAAACAACGCAAAAAACGCCAAATCTATTTTCGTCCGCGCCTAAATCAAGCCAAACCCAAACCCACCCGTAATTAAATAAATTTCGTAAACCAGACACAAAACCGTCTCAAAAATGCCGGTGGCAGAATACGTATACTGGTTTAAGCGAACTCTCGAGAAGGCCGACCAAAGTCCACAGTCCACACCAACTGTTTACCCTGAGATCCTCACAACTCAGCCTTATGTCATTGCAATTTCAACTTTTTTGCTAAACGCAAAGCGGTCCAAATGTCCAATATATGAAAAATAAGTATAAGATATGAATGCGCGAAAGGTAAATAGGAATTTTCGATATTGCGCCGTTGTTTTTGAAGCCAGCCAGGTGTGTAAATGTAGTAGGTATTTACACAAATGATTATAATATGCTGACGAACATTAAAGCGCTATTATCCACCTTACCTTAGATTATCATATCCTCAAACTACTTCTATAGGTAACTAATTGCATCTAAATCGGTTCAGCGGTTTAAGCGTGATGGGGTAACAGACAGACAGACAGACAAGAGTTACTTTCATATTTATAATATTAGTAGGGATATGGTCCAATCTTCGGTTAAACAAATTTGATAGATACACTACGGATCTATCAATCGGTCATATGTAGGTAAATAAACATATCTATAAATTACTTAGGTACTTATACTCGTACTTAAGATTAAAAAGCGGCCAAGTGCGAGTCGGACTCGCCCATGAAGGGTTCCGTATTTAGGCGATTTATGACGTATAAAAAAAAACTACTTACTAGATCTCGTTCAAACCAATTTTCGGTGGAAGTTTACATGGTAATGTACATCATATATTTTTTTTAGTTTTATCATTCTCTTATTTTAGAATTTACAGGGGGGGGGACACACATTTTACCACTTTGGAAGTGTCTCTCGCGCAAACTATTCAGTTTAGAAAAAAATGATATTAGAAACCTCAATATCATTTTTGAAGACCTATCCATAGATACCCCACACGTATGGGTTTGATGAAAAAAAAATTTTTGAGTTTCAGTTCGAAGTATGGGGAACCCCAAAAATTTATTGTTTTTTTTCTATTTTTGTGTGAAAATCTTAATGCGGTTCACAGAATACATCTACTTACCAAGTTTCAACAGTATAGTTCTTATAGTTTCGGAGAAAAGTGGCTGTGACATACGGACGGACAGACGGACAGACAGACAGACATGACGAATCTATAAGGGTTCCGTTTTTTGCCATTTGGCTACGGAACCCTAAAAATCTATAGGTAATTATGTAGGTGTAGGTACCTACTATAGATACGATTTGTAGAAAAAATATACAGTTCCGTCTAACTGGTATGATATTTTCGGTGTTTTTGCATTTTGCATTATACATACTAACACAAAGTACTTACCTACCTAGTATATAACTTTAAACACTTATATACAAACAGCTATGTTATACATACCCACCAACAGCTAACTAGCCTTTAAAGACATAAGAAATTTCTAAATAAAAATGAACGGAACTTGACTACCGTGCCGTTTGACTGCTTTTCAAGCTTTCACATAATATTGTCGTCTACGTAACCGAAGAGCAAACACGTTTATTAAGTACAATGTTTATTTGCAGAGTTACTTTAACATGTCATTAATAATATGTTCTTCAACTCAAATCTTGATTGTGCCGTGCCGTTTAGAGACTAAAAAAAATCGGCCAGGATAATTATGAACACAGACGTAAGGATAAATTACAAATTTACTAAACCTACTACAATAACATACTTACTATTTATTCACTACAATAGCAAGTCGTAAATATTGCATTGTAAACAACAAAACCCAAACAAGAGGAATTTGAAGTCATGTCTAATTATAAAGTTACTAACGTCGGATGCTGGCAAATTTGGTCTGCGTAAAACTCGCGCCTTGTAATGCTTAAAAAAAATTTCTGACCCGCGGTGGGTTCCGGTATGAACTATTAAGTTCCCTTCCCTTCCATTATTATGAAGATCTAGTGCAGCCATTCTCAAAGTGTGTTCCGCGGAACCCTAGGGTTCCGCGACACCCCTGCAGGGATTCCGCAAGAATTTAGAATAATTTAGAATAATAAAATAAGCATAATTATTATGCTTATCAATAAAAAAAACACTTCTAAAAACTATTGTTTTATTGTAGGGTTCCATCAAGTATTTCGCTTTCCAAAAGGGTTCCGTCAAAAAAAAAGATTGAGAACCGCTGATCTAGCGAATCGCGATACAGAAATTAGAAGATCCATGCCCTACCATAACCGGAATGCAGCCGATGTCAGTATTCCAAATGCGTTTGGTTATTTTAATAGCATGTTAAAACATCATTAACGATTCCGGTTTTAGGGGAAGAACACACGAATGTGATACGCAGTGGACTAAAACTTTGAATAGTAGTAGGTATATTTATTTTGATTGCATCCTTAACGAACACCGAGTTTGCTTAGTTATTAAGACTATTAAAGTTATAATAAATAGGTAGTGTAAATAATCTGATGGCACCACCATCAGACCTTTTAATTTAACACTTAACATATAAAACTAAGCCTATTCGGCACATTTTTAGGGTTCCGTAGCCAAATGGCAAAAAACGGAACCCTTATAGATTCGTCATGTCTGCCTGTCTGTCTGTCTGTCCGTCTGTCCGTCTGTCTGTCCGTCCGTATGTCACAGCCACTTTTCTCCGAAACTATAAGAACTATACTGTTGAAACTTGGTAAGTAGATGTATTCTGTGAACCGCATTAAGATTTTCACACAAAAATAGAAAAAAAAACAATAAATTTTTGAGGTTCCCCATACTTCGAACTGAAACTCAAAAAATTTTTTTTCATCAAACCCATACGTGTGGGGTATCTATGGATAGGTCTTAAAAAATGATATTGAGGTTTCTAATATCATTTTTTCTAAACTGAATAGTTTGCGCGAGAGACACTTCCAAAGTGGTAAAATGTGTCCCCCCCCCCCCCCTGTAACTTCTAAAATAAGAGAATGATAAAACTAAAAAAAAATATATGATGTACATTACCATGTAAACTTCCACCGAAAATTGGTTTGAACGAGATCTAGTAAGTAGTTTTTTTTATACGTCATAAATCGCCTAAATACGGAACCCTTCATGGGCGAGTCCGACTCGCACTTGGCCGCTTTTTTTTCTTTTGCCACATTGAATACGAGCCACGAGATTCGGACGTTTCCATGGCTTACGACCGCTACTTTCCTATATGTCTGAAAATATTAGGAGGTATGTGTGTGTGGAGGTGTGCGTGTGTTTAAAAATATATATATATATATGTGATGTGATGGAATTGTGTGGAAATCTTTTTATAATGGAGTATAACCTTTTCACGCGATTTTGATTTTTTAAAACGTAAATTTATAAATAAAAATCATTTATTCCGACGAAAGAAACCCGATTTGTAATTTTTTTCTGATTCTAAATTTTGAGTTTGGGTTATATTGGATGGAAAACGGTTTTCTATAGAACAGAACGTGACGGTATGCCGTCAACCCAAAACCAAGGCCACATCGCTCTCTTGCGAAACCCTTCGCGCTACAATACGGAGCGCCCTCACACTCCATGTATTCCACGCCTTAAACAACTTAAAGTAGTTAAACATACATAATTCTTCATGCGTGATTGTGATTAGCTACGAATCTACTACAACAAGAACATACTTCCGTTTGTACGATTATGAATAAATTTGCATATAAAAACAAGTTCAACGTTTGCTTAATTTTAGATTTATATTTGCAAACAAATATCGGCTCGAGGACACTGTACCTAAGTATTATCTACATAGTAACTTTAAATAATGTATTTGCTTGAAAAGGGTACAGCCACCCCACTGCCTATCTACTAACTGCATTTTACTTTCAGCCATATTCGAACTTTAAGATACGTCAAATATTAATATATAGGTACCTAAAATGTCATTCAATAGAACTTGCTTTGCTAACTATGTAAACAAACCGCCATACTAAAATTGACACTGACTGTCAATTTACTAGTAACTTTTGTTTACATAGTTAGCAAGTTCTATTGAATGACATTTTATCTAAACGACGTTTCTTAAAAAAACGTCACTTTTGACACTTGTTTGACATTGACATATCCAATCCATATCGTTTAGATATCTAATATTTGACGTATCTTAAAGTTCGAATATGGCTGTTTGGACGGAAGAACATTGACCGCCCTTTCCTTTGGTTCTAGAAGCTTCGACGTAACCGAGATTTCCCCACTCTACCTTTAAGCCTGCGCAATGTGAGGGCCATCACACATAAATATTAAGGTCTGTGAGCTCTGATTATTGTCCTAATCTAACCTAAGCCTTTTTTCCTGCCATTAAAAAAGGTTTAAGTCCGCCATTTGTACTATCATGTATTGGGCAATAATGTAGATCAAATGCTCTATGTCGGGTGCGCTAGGATCTTCTGCGCCTAAGTATATCCTATATGTATTTTTTAAATTTACAGTACAGTAGGTACGAGTATAGAAGGTAGTCGATTTACAAGGATTCGACAGTTACCTGAAACCACCGTATTTCACGTTCATTCATCAGATCATTATGGGTTCATTTCAACTTGGGAGCGTGCATCTCAGATGCAAAATCTTTCTAGAAGCTTGCAAAAGTGACTGACCCGAGCAGATTGAAGGACACTACGCAGCAAATGCCACACTTGCACAACGACAACAAAGTTGCTGGCTAGCAGAACATCCTCTAAAGTAGAAAAGGGCGTAACTGTCACACTGGTTACGCAAGTTTACTACGTTGCGAATACTGGTAGAGATAAGAGTCAGGCTGCCACACCCACAATATTGCTCTTACGCATCAATGTTATCTTGTATTGTAGGTACATTTTACGCAGTGATGTGTATTATTTTGACCTATTTTGGTACTGATTAGGCACCTGCAGCGATAGTATGATCTCATTTATGTTCCACATAAGGCATTAGTCACTTTTGTACCTAATCGTAACATATTTCCATACCTATCACTATAACGTAAAATGCACTGTAAGAATGTGCACTATTGGTAGATTGGTAGGTACCTACCTAATGTAAATGCTAGATGGACTTGACCCTACATTCATGTCATATATAAACAATCTAAATTGAATTCAATCTAACCTAACCTAAAGATAACTTTCACGATATATATATAGGTACGTTGAATAAACTATAAACACCTAATACCTAATAATACTAATTAAAAATAACAGTTTTGAATGATTCACGGTTAGTTTCACTTGACTTATATCGACCGGATATGAACCGTGATTAAATCGATATGTCTAAATAAAAATAACAATTACTTACCAGTTTCCGACTGAATAAAAATTAAGAAGAAAGACGAGCGTATATTTTTATTCATAAAATGAAACTAGCTCTCTTTGTAGGTGCTTTTTAACGCCTCTTCTTGCCTCCACGATATTCAAGAAATAAGCAGGAAGTTTCCGTACTGTCGATGTCCTCAAAAGGGTTTCTTAAATTTAAACATCGATCAATGGACCTACAGAAAGTCAATATGGTTCCGTAGCGCCATCAACAAAACTAGAATTAAAAAAAATCAAGTAGGTACCTAAGCACAACAATGCAAGAAATCAAAATATATTCAAATTATTAATTATAAGGGTAGGTAATTTAATTAAAACTATTAAGTACAGGAAAACCAAAATAAAATATTTTATTTTTAAAATTTTTGGACAGTTGACTGTTGATCTGTGAAGATTTCCACTAAATATAATACAGCCCGCTGCTGACAGACATAGGTAGGTACACAGGTTGGAACCTACTCTTCCGATACGGATCCCTATAATATATATAATATTTACCAAACTAGTAAAAGTAATCGGGCTACAAGTTAGCCTTCGCGAATTCAAATTTGGGTAAAAAAAATTCACGAGGCCAATATCTTTACGGCATGTGAATGTCCGTTCGTCTACTCTATTTGGTTTACTATTTTAATAGGTATCTGATCTTAGGATATTTCATCTATATCAATTGAGAAACTCCAATATGTTTTCTGTACTTGACAGTTAACGACACTGAAGCCTAATTTCTGGTTGTTACTAATATCGCCTAGCACCGGTCCCTACGAAGTTTAAGGAGGCACCAAAATTATTACGTATCAACCATGCTCTTAACTTTAGGGACAAAAAGACTTACGGGAACACAAAAACTATGTGCGACCCAATTATCAAAACTTCCCTTTCATTCAAAACATTAAATAGTTACAACATTATTCAAACTCGTATAGAAACAATAGCAATGAATTAGAATATGACCTATCGCAGCGATCGGTTGCATGAAATACATTAGAATCGATAAGCACGCACGGCGTGTAGATATGTCAGGGCGACGGCCTTTCTCACCTCGGATAAGGTAGCGGGAAAATTATTGGGAAAACGGTCACTTGTAGCTGCTTGACAAGAAGAATTAAAAACTATAATAGCTAGAAACTATACGTAAGGTGACATAGGCAATAGACCTAGTAGGTAACTATTAGACTTATATCGATCGGGATAAGTCGGGTCGATATAAGTCTAGTGAAACCATAGAGAAATATAATAAGACAAGAGTACTCACTCCATACATGTTAGACTATTAATTTCAGTGTCTACATCTAGCATCGAGTAGCGGAACTATCAGTACTGCTACTTGACAATAGATGTATCACCGACCGGAAAGTCTTATGGTAGCAGATGCTAATAGTCTATTTGGTACTAAAACTGATGTATGTAGTGAGCAATCTATGTATTTTTTTCTCTATGGTGCAACTAACCGTGAATCATTCAAAACTGTTACCTTATAAATGAATCTAAAGAAAGACCTTACACTTGAAAAACAAATAGAAATTGACATCCAGATGTGGGGCATAATTGTTTTCATCGTATTTTCTCGGAAACGTTAGTATTTGTCATGCTAGTTCAGTCATTGTCAGTACTTTTTGTACCGAGACTGACTGAAATAGCAAGACACGATCGTAAAGAAGTTTCCGTGAAAATACGATAGAAAATAATTATGCGCTATATCTGTACGAACATACTGAATAACCCTTCTTTGTTAGAGGATGATTATTTCATTTCCTCCCGTATTCATTAAAACTTAGCAAACTTTTGTTAAATTCTGTCACTTTCTAACCAACACAAATGTCAAAATAACGAACAAGGACAAACGATTATTTAAAGGGTCTGTTAAACTTATCAGGCGTTTATTAATGACGCCAATCTATACATGTTCAGAAACAAAGACTGACTGAGTTGACAGGTTATGGGCCTTCCATGATCTTATTGTATTCTAGCCGAAATAGCTTAACTATGTGTTTTAATCTCAAACTTGAAAAACGTAAATATCGTTTGAGACAAAAAGCAAAGTTTTATCTTTTCACATAGGTCCAATAATTGACAATCGCGTTATGACAACAACAATAATCACTAGCTCATTTGCGACATTTTTAACTTAAAATTAAAAAGCGATTAGGACAATATCTGTTGAAATAAATATTCTTCTACATTCTAGTTTAGTTTCGGTTACTATTTATGAATTACTTGATTGCAAATAAATAGCTGTTATTACATTTGTAAATCCAGCTTCATGGTCGCAATGGGATAGTAATTGAAGTACAAAGTTTTAACCTAATCGCAATTACCTTATTAGATCGTGCGTGGGTGTAATGCGATCCCACAGTTGAAAAAACTTACTCGTGCCACGAGTAAAAGCTAATTAAGATTCTCTTTCCTATAATTGCTACGAATAAAAACTGGTATAATTCTTATAATTAACAAAAACAATAGGAACTAAACATAATTATCCTTATCCCCGGGTTTACATAACTAAGGGCTAATAATAAAATACACGGAAATTATAAATTTAAATCGAACATGCTGACTGAGTATTCTACTTTCATGACGTCCAGCTGAATTGACTCTATGCTGACTGTGTATTTTACTTTTATGTCATCTAGCTGAAATGGTCGTTTAGCGATAAGGTAATTTTGATAGTAACCCTTTTTTGGTAGGTACTTATGAGGTAATGTTCCCTATTGATCTTTATTAAAAAAAATATTAATGTTGGTCAAGCTTAAGACTTACACAAATTCTTAATTGTATGTAGTATTATTACATTATTACTATTATTAGTAGTAAAGAAATGTAAGTAAGTACTAGGGCTAGGTGTAGGTGTATTGGAACATCGAAATCAGCGAATTATCTATAACTTAATTACCTCCGCTAACGCCACCTCGCGTCGTATGACTTTACCACTCTCTAACAGACAGGTAGCGTTTATAGCTTAGCAGTGAAGTCTTGCGTAGTTGGTCATGCTTATCTTGCAATTCACAGCAGAATTTATAGATGGCGCGCTTTGTCACCGCATGAAAATACGTTCAGTAGTTTTTGAGTTTATCGCGAACATAAAGACGGACAGACGCGGCAGCGGACTTTGTTTTATAATATGTACTTATTGATTACAAGGAGGACCCAAACGGAGATGGCGGGATAACCTCGATATATTCTGTGTAGAGTGGTGGGAGTGTGCACTGGACAGAGCCAAATGGCGGGAAAGAGGGGAGGCCTTTGCCCAGCAGTGCGACACACTAACCAATTTTGATGTGCATTTTTACTGAAAAAACTAGTAACTTTTACTTTTGTAACCAATAGGAATGTAAATGATCAATTGAAGGGATGTTTACAAAAACAACATAACTGCTTAGAGCGGTTGACACTTTTTTAGGAACATTGTTAATCGTTTCACGTGTCAACCAGTGTAGTCAGTTATGTTGTTTTTGTAAACATCCCTTCAATTGATCATAACAATATGAAAAAAATTTAATTAATACTATAGGTAATAACAGAATAAATAAACTAAAATTAATATTAAAACTAAACTAAGAATAAAAAGGTATCTTTCTTTAGGTCAACGCCTACGAGAAAAAAGCGGCGACCCCAGGTCCGGCGCATATTTAATCCAGCATATTTCGCTAGTCGTCCAGAGAGGAAACGCCAGCAGCGTCCTAGGAACATTTAGCCGGGTACCTATCGACCCTAATAGCATATATATACCCTTAATTTTTACCTAGTTATAAGTTTGTACATTTCTGTACCTAAAAGTGTTCCAAAATAAATTATTGAGAGAAATATAAATAAAAAGCGGCCAAGTGCGAGTCGGACTCGCCCATGAAGGGTTCCGTATTTAGGCGAATTATGACGTATAAAAAAAAACTACTTACTAGATCTCGTTCAAACCAATTTTCGGTGGAAGTTTACATGGTACATCATATATTTTTTTTAGTTTTATCATTCTCTTATTTTAGAAGTTACAGGGGGGGACACACATTTTACCACTTTGGAAGTGTCTCTCGCGCAAACTATTCAGTTTAGAAAAAAATGATATTAGAAACCTCAATATCATTTTTGAAGACCTATCCATAGATACCCCATACGTATGGGTTTGATGAAAAAAAAATTTTTGAGTTTCAGTTCGAAGTATGGGGAACCCCAAAAATTTATTGTTTTTTTTTTCTATTTTTGTGTGAAAATCTTAATGCGGTTCACAGAATACATCTACTTACCAAGTTTCAACAGTATAGTTCTTATAGTTTCGGAGAAAAGTGGCTGTGACATACGGACGGACAGACAGACGGACAGACAGACAGACAGACAGACATGACGAATCTATAAGGGTTCCGTTTTTTGCCATTTGGCTACGGAACCCTAAAAACATAAATTAAACTTACATATTTGTCGTGACTTATTTCTCTAACGTGTTTTTCAATAAAAACACACGTCAAGATTGTTTACCCTTCTTCTAATGCTAAAAAAACAAAAAGTTTGGTTTTCCATAAGTAAAATGAGCATCATGTATCTAGGAAAAAATTGTAAACAACACCATTGTGAACTTTAAGTATTAGGTATTTATTGTAAGTACCTTTAAAGAGACTAGCTTCTGCCTGCAACTTTGTCTGCTTGGAATGATGATGAGTTAATTATTTTATTATGATGACTTGATGAGTGTATTATCAAACCTTCCATACAACTAATTACCTATTTATTAAGTAAGGGAAGGAATGGAGTGAGTGAGCAATCTTACTTTACTTTTTCTCTATAATAGGTATGTATTATGAATATGAACATTTCAAACGTGTAATCTGATAAATAAAAAAATCATAAATTACATACCTACATATACATATTTATGTATATTTGTACAAGTAAGTACCTATCGTATGTCCTGTATACGATTCCAAGAGGGGAAATGAAATAAATGAATACCGCAACCATCGCTTTCGGTTGGAAACCGCCGGACAAAAGAAGCCGTGGCCACGGCGCCCTGAGGGGCTACCGCGAAAACCGTTTTTCGCAAATTGCGGGGATCTTTCTCTTTTACTCCAATGAAGGCGTAATTAGAGTGACAGAGAAAAATGCCCGCAATTTACTAACTTCGATTTTGCAGTTATAGCCCTGTACACTCTTGGCAACGGTCCGTCGCAAACGAGCTACGAGCGGTCGGGTTGAGCTGGAGCGAGGCCAGAGGGGTCCCTGAAGATAGGAAGGCGTGGCGCGAGAAGGCCCTTTGCACCTCTGGGGTACCATACAGGGTGCTTCCTGTAACAGGAGCAATAAATTAAACTAAAGGCGGTACTCCTCAAACTGACCAACATATGTTCAGCAACTTTTAAAAATTATAATATGACTCCTTTAGACTTCCTCTTTTTCATACAAAATAACGCTGACATCGGTGTGTTTGAAGTTGCTTGTCACGCTTTAAACATAACAAAATTTGCAATACTTACATTGCGTCTTAGAATAAACTTTAAAGTGTAAGTAACTAGTAGTTCGCCCCGAACTGAGAACTCGCGGTTCGTCAAAAAGATCAATTGAATGCAATGCTACTTAGTCCGAGATGGGCATTTCGTAATTGAATCCTGATTCCACGATTACTTGAAATTACTTTTTAATCAGATTACCGATTCCCAGATTAGGTACTTTGTAATGAAACAATACCGAATTACTAAGCACAATTCCATTTGAGGAATCAGGAATCAATTTCTCGAATATTACAATTACTAGTAATTGGAATCAATGTCGATTCCTCATTACAGGAATGCATTACTTGATTCCTTTCAAATTACATTTCGTACTACTACTATCAAAAGTACATTTCGATAGTAGATATAGATGTTGTTGACTTACTAGGATGCATCTATATCTTAATTGAAACAGGTGCGCAGATTTCGAAAATTATGACCATGACCTATAAAACGACACCCATGACGACTTTTATGACATACTGCATGGCCGCCATCTTGGAATCCAAAATAGTCATCATTTTCGAAATTTGCGCCCCCTAAAACCTATAAAACGACATCCATGACGACTTTTATGACATAGTGCATGGCCGCCATCTTGGATTCCAAAATAGTCATCATTTTCGAAAACTGCGCCCCCTAAAACCTATAAAACGACATCCATGACGACTTTTATGACATAGTGCATGGCCGCCATCTTGGATTCCAAAATAGTCATAATTTTCGAAATCTGAGCCCCCTATAACCTATAAAACGACATCCATGACGACTGTTATGACATACTGCATGGCAGCCATCTTGGAATTCAAAATGGTCATCATTTTCGAAATCTGCGCCCCCTAAAACCTATAAAACGACATCCATGACGACTTTTATGACATAGTGCACGGCCGACATTTTGGAATCCATAATGGTCATAAGTTTCGAAATCTGCGCCCCCAAAATCTATAAAACGACATCCATGACGACTTTTATGACACAGTGCATGGCCGCCATCTTGGATTCCAAAATAGTCATCATTTTCGAAATCTGCGCCCCCTAAAACCTATAAGACGACATCCATGACGACTTTTATGACATGCTGCATGGCCGTCATTTTGGATTCCAAAATGGTCATCATTTTCGAAATCAGGGCCCCCTAAAACCTATAAAACGACATCCATGACGACTTTTATGTCATAGTGCAAGTCCGCCATTTTGGAATCCAAAATGGTCATCATTTTCGAAATCTGCGCCCCCTATAATCTATAAAACGACATCCATGACGACTTTTATGAAATACTGCATGGCCGCCATCTTGGAATCCAAAATGGTCATCATTTTCGACATCTACGCCCCCTAAAACCTATAAAACGACATCCATGACAACTTTTATGACATACTGCATGGCCGTCATTTTGGATTCCAAAATGGTCATCATTTTCGAAATCGGGGCCCCCTAAAACCTATAAAACGACATCCATGACGACTTTTATGACATACTGCATGGCCGCCATTTTGGATTCCAAAATGGTCATCATTTTCGAAACCTGTGCCTCCTAAAACGTATAAAACGACATCCATGACGACTTTTATGACATACTGCATGGCCGCCATTTTGGATTCCAAAATGGTCATCATTTTCGAAATCTGCGCCCCCTAAAACCTATAAAACGACATCCATGACGACTTTTATGACATAGTGCATGGCCGCCATCTTGGAATCTAAAATAGTCATCATTTTCGAAATCTGCGCCCCCTAAAACATATAAAACGACATCCATGACGACTTTTATGACATACTGCATGGCCGCCATTTTGGAATCCAAAATGGTCATCATTTTCGGAATCTGCGCCCCCTAATACCTATAAAACGACATCCATGACGACTTTTATGACATACTGGATGGCCGCCATTTTGGAATCCAAAATGGTCATCATTTTCGAAATCTGCGCCTCCTGAAACCTATAAAACGATATCCATGACGACTTTTATGACATACTGCATGGAGTGCATGGCCGCCATTTTGGAATCCAAAATGATCATCATTTTCGAAATCTGCGCCCCCTAAAACCTATAAAATGATATCCATTACGATTTAATGACAGTGCATGGCCGCCATCTTGGATTCCAAAATTGTCATAATTTTCAAAAAAAATCTTTAAAAAAACAATATTATAAATGTGTAAACCGAGCACTTTCATTTGATACCAAACTCGACCATACTTTCTTGCAATTAAAATGACCAGAATAGCAAGACCCCTCACAAATGGCTTTTTAGCATTTTAAGCTCTTCTAGCTCAATAACCTCTTGTTCAAGCCAACTCAAAATTTAATGACTAAAATATAATGCCCTCGACTATACGTTCACCCAATTTTATTTAAATTAGAACAAATTTACTTAAGTTATTGAGTATCAAACTATCCTCTGAAAGTTCAGCTTAAAAACATTGAAATGCCGGGACGTGCCCCTAGCCAGCCGTGTGTTCAAAGTCGAATGTAAGAACTTCGCTTCGCTTCGCTCGCTCGTTCGATAAAAATCAAAACATGAGCTATTTTCAAAAGTTCCTGAACAAATGTTGATCAGATTGAAGAGTACAGCCTACAGTTTAATTTAATGCTCCTGTTACAGGAAACATCCTGTATAAAGTTGAAAGCAGATGTAGACTTATATGTTTGACTCATTTTACTGGACCTACAATAGAGTACAGGTAAAAGAAAACCCATGGTTTAAAAAAGTTCACCGCAAAAGTCATGGTCATTGCATCCAAACCGATGGCACTAAGACCACTAAGTACCAACGTCGTCAGCGTTAACTGACCATTACTGAACCTTACTGCTACATGATAAGGTCTACTTCATGGCCTTTTAACTGTGTTGCACTAAGAATTAAGATAGAGTCCGCAGTGCACTTACAATTTACACAGCACTTGGGAATACTTGACCGGAACCTACTGCCACTTACCTTAGAACGACCTACAAGTGTTTTTTTTTGTTTTATGCTCGTACAGCATTCGGTCTCGAGCATTAAGAGGAACGTGGACGACTGCTTCTCCATGTAAAAGTAGTCCCCATTTTCCTGTTTGGATATTATCATTAATATTATACATAATATTTTTACACAATTTTATGTGACCACAGCGATTAACTACAGCTATGTCCCTTTCTTTGACTTTTTTTCTATTTTTTTTATTATAATAATTAAGAGTTAGGTTCATCGAAATAGTTATTTACGATACAAGTGCGGAAAAGAGGAAATTCAAAACGAGTGGCAATAAATTAAAACACGACCGAAGGGAGTGTTTTAAATCGACACGAGTTGCGAATTACCTATTCGCACGTATATCGTACAACGTTTTACAGTACATATGGGACTTTAAACTTTCGACATATGCACGGAAAGTGCTCTTTCCCGCACTAGTTCGGGAAAGTAGCACCATATGTACTGTAAAAAAAATTCTCGCTCCAAAGGGGAAAACGGGGACTACCTTTGTATGAAGAAGCTGTCGGAAGACACTCTCCCCACTTTCTTCTTAAAAACGAGTCACTTCGTTTAAAATCTTCTTATAAACTGACATGTTTTCATAGGCTGTGATTATGAGTAGGTATACCTACCTAAATGCTGTAGTGCATGAAGTACATCTACCTCATAATTAAGCACCTACTCGTACCTACTTTAGAAACACAAAACACAAATAATCTTCCTTAAAATAGGGATGTTGCCTGTATTTGAAATAAAACGCCAGAAAACTATAAGAAAAAAGTAAACAGCAGTTATTTTTTGACAAAATCTAATTTAATTAATGATATAACTAAAAAAAGTAAGTGACCTTGACCGTGACATCACTTGTTGTTTTCATATAAATTCTATAGTGGGTAATCGTTTTAACAGTTCGAAAAAAGAAACTGATTTGAGTAGCAGGCAAGTCGTAGGTATTAACTCGTACTCTATTATGCGTAATAATTGAGAGTTAAGTAGGTTTGAGTAATTTCTAAATCGTGCGTCCTTCTAAAAAACCAGACAAAATAGTCATTTCGTATTAGTACAGTAGTAGTAGTAGTAGGTCAAGCAGTTTTCTGTATATTTCTGGAGTTTATAAGGTTCTATGAGATCACGGCTACCCTTTTTTCGTTCATCGATTACTTCATGTAATGTCGGTGATCTTGAAATTATACTTTTTTTAATAATATTTTTATGACTCAGATTATAAGCATATGTTATCTTGATTGTGTAGGCAAATACGATTTTAATGGGTATGTTTTGAATCAAGCCTGAGAGCTAATTCATGATCCATGGAATTTTTCCACAAAAACTGCATTTTTCCGATGAATTTTGTCCTCTCTTTCTGTAGTGCAGTCTTCAGTCGTAATCTATGTAATTAATTGAAATCTGGACACGAAGCGTCATAACTTTAAGTGCAATTGATGAATGTTAAATAAATTATTTAAAAAACTTACTTAATTGTATCACACAAACAGGGTAATAAAATAATAATACGTTATTCTAATTTACAAGGACCCAGATTAAAAATATTATTGCACATTTTGCACAGGAACAGGTTTTTTTCATAAACATCTGATGGGGCCTGAGGGCCTACCACGAAAAATCATCATAATTAATCGTAATTTCATTATCTGCCTCTTTATCAATTCAATATACCTATTTATTTCAGACTGCATAAGTCCATAAAATTGTTAGCATTACAAGTATTTATCACACGAATATGGAAGAGGATAGAGAGGCATATAACGAAATTTCGATTTCCGTTTTTCGCGGTAGGCCCTCTCTTCTTCTTCTTTTTTTTCTGGCTTTTGTTTACGTTGTTATTCCCCACTTGATATTTAAAGACATGTGCCAGACAGGGCTAGTCAGAGTACTGATGGGACTTGAGGTTGTTCGGCAACGCTTGGTTTTGTACAATGGTAAGTCGGCTCGCTTTGTTCTATTCTTTATTATTTAAATAAACACATGTATAAGGTTACAGCTCTAGATAGAGTAAGACCAAAGAAAGTCTGCAGCGCTAGATTAAAAGTAGTTTTTACAAATCGGTATGTGACAACACCACAGAAAATGGATTAAATAGTCTTGATACTTGTGAAATTTCTACCATATTTACAGTCTATGAAAAAATTAAGCTGTGCATAATGGTTAAATTAATTTAATTCCAACAATAGATATCACTATTAATATGCATACATACATACATACATATACTGGGGGAATGTGATATTTGGCTTCATCAAAATTATTGAGGTTTTGTAATATCCGCGACGGCCTAGTGGTAAATATATGTACAGCTTAGAGGGCCTACCGCGAACACCGAAGTTCGCAAATTGCGGGCATATTTCTCTTTTACTCCCATTAAGGCGTAGGTAGATTGACAGAGAAATTTCCCACAATTTGCGAACTACGGTTTTTGGAAAAATTAAATAAACCATTAAAACAATAAACGTTATATTAAATATAAATTTAAGCTTTAACTAGTAGGTACCCATGCCGTGAGCATAAACATGGAGGTTGTGGGTTCTAGCTCGAAACCCGGCTAGTACCAATGAGTCTCTCGAAATGTTAGAGGAAGTTCATAAGGTAAGTATGCCTATACCTATTGGGTGTGTTCAATTTGCTGTGAAACCTTAGTCTAAACCAATATTATATTATCTACATATGGTGCAAGTACAGGGTGTCCCAAGAAGTAGTGATATACTGAAGCTGGGAGGTAGAGGACCTAGAGGGCTATCTGAATCACCCCCATGTATGTTCCGCGATTTTTCGTATTTTCGGAGTTATGATTTTTTTTAATTTTTCACCTATCGCCGAGTACGATGAGATTTTTATTTATGGTGACGTGAATTATTGCGGTAGATGCTTGATTTTTTTTGTGTGCTAAGCTGATAGATAGGCCAATTCAATATGGTAACATTTACTATCGTTAGATCTTTGAATGGAATTAAAAAAAAAAATTAATGCCAAGAAAGATAAAATTACCCAGTATGATCACAACTTCAAGGGCGCTTAAAAAAATAAAACATACTGGGTAATTTTATCTTTCTTGGCATTAATTTTTTTTTAATTCCAGTCAAAGATCTGACGATAGTAAATGTTACCATACTGAATTGGCCTATCTATCAGCTTAGCACACAAAAAAAATCAAGCATCTACCGCAATAATTCACGTCACCATAAATAAAAATCTCATCGTACTCGGCGATAGGTGAAAAATTAAAAAAAATCATAACTCCGAAAATACGAAAAATCGCGGAACATACATGGGGGTGATTCAGATAGCCCTCTAGGTCCTCTACCTCCCAGCTTCAGTATAAGGCTTATTCACGGAAAAAAGTAGCCACCTAAAGTTGAGTCTTCTTAGGTATATAGAAACTTTATGCAATGCTACTATCTGACATTCCAAAATAAGTATGATTAAGTTTAAGAAAAAAATATATTAGTTGTCATTGAGTAAATAAAATCAAAATGCCGAGAATAAATGAAAATATTCGTAAACTAATTATAGTCGCCTATTGTACAGAAAAGGGTATTTCGATGCGACAACTCGCAAAACGATATAAAATATCCAAAGACGGTGTGCGAAAAGTTATAAATAAGTTTGGGCAGTTTAATATGCTAGGTGATCTGCCAGGTCGCGGCCGCAAAAAAGGCTGCGTGAAGCCAGAATTAGACGCGGCAATAGTTGACTTGTTCTGCCGAAATCCGTCGGCCTCTACCCGAGATGTAGCCAAAAAGCTGAAGACTTCGGTTGGAAACGTGCAAAATGCTAAAAAAAGAAATAATTTACAGACCAGAAAGAAACAAAAAATCCCAAAAAGGACCCCCTGCCCAGCTCGAAAGAGCGAAATCTCGAGCTAAAACTTTGAACAAATTTTTAACTCAAAATCGCGACCGATGCATTTTAATGGATGACGAAACCTATGTAAAAAAAGATATGAGAACCTTACCGGGGCCTCAGTTTTATACATGTGCTGCTGGCGAGGATGTTTCGGAAGAGCATAAGTCCGTGGCTTTTGAAAAATTCGCTCCTAAAATCTTAGTATGGCAAGCTATTTGCTCATGCGGGCTTAAGAGTTCGAGCTTTTTCACTACCGGGACAATCAACGGCGATGTTTACCGACAGGAGTGCGTTAAGAAGAGAATTTTGCCATTATATAGGAAACATGCACGTCCTCCAATATTTTGGCCTGATTTAGCTTCAGCTCATTATGCTCAAGCCACTTTAAATTTGCTCGATAATGAGAATGTTGTTTATATTGCAAAAAACATGAACCCGCCAAATTGCCCAGAACTTCGCCCGATTGAAAGGTATTGGGCAAACATCAAGCGATACCTTCTCAAGAAAGGTGCAGTAGCCGACAGTGAAGCTGATTTCAAAAAAATATGGAACGCGGCCGCTCGTCAGTTCACTAACAGTTCAATAAGAACGCTAATGGCAGGCGTTCGAAAGAAAGTAAAACAATTCGTCAACTCTTAGGGTTTCTACAATAAATGCATTGTATTTTATTTTCTGAATGTTTACACATATAATTATTTGTTTTTGTTTTCAGTAGCGTAAGAAGTAAAAGATTTATTTACATTTTCCTATGGCTACTTTATTTCGTGAACAAGCCTTATCACTACTTCTTGGGACACCCTGTATTAAGATGTATCAGTCCACTTACCCGACATCAACTCCAAATTTTGTAAACATTGTCGTTTTTGAGCTTGAATCGCCTCGTTCTGATTATTTACTAGTGTAAAATTATTCGTCATACGGAAAAATAACTACCGCACGCCGGTTTTGTAAGGTTTCACCATGTTTTTTCCGTTTATCACAAAATACAACGAATATTTAAACGATTTTGACAAACACATACCATTTGATAGTGAATTACGTTTACTGACTGACTGCTAAAAAAACATTGTCATATATAGTTTTTTAATTCGCTGTCAAATTATTGCGCTGCAGACTTTCTTTACTCTAACACTTATACTGTTAAAACATAGTCATATATATTAACTATCCCTAGGATCTTTATTTATCTTTACATAGGTAGAGTTTAAAAAATATTTAATTATGCTTCGCTATGGTGATCCATTTTTGACGTGATAACGTCTTATAAATCGATGAAACACCGGTAGCATGCACGAAAAAGTGTCACGTTGTGGACAGATCTCCATGGTAACGTATAAAAGTATGCAATTTTTGATCAATGTTTTCTTATGACGTTATCACGCAAAATTATCGTCCGTAAACCGACTTTACAGACAACCATTTTTTTTTGGGAGGGTAATGTTTTTTAATTCTTGTTTATGGCTGATTAGGGTATTTTGGTATGTTTGTTTATGTTATCAAATGTTATACAGTAACTTACCTATACTCGTACACACTGCAGCCTAAAGTTCTTAATTTGTAAATAGTAGAGCTTTAGGGGACGGTATATGACGTTTTCGATTTAGAGCTCACTTTGTGCAATCAATTTGTTCAAGAAATGTTTAATAACTGCATTAAATTATACGTAAATTTGTTCACGAAGAAGCCGTGTACCGGCTCTTCAAGGCATAATATTTTTTATTTGCTGTAATTCTCTACAAATCGACACTAAAAGTATCCAAAAATCAAAATATGGAGTTCCGTTTGAGCAACACGCATTACAGTTTTGCCTTTAACAGTAATTGAGTTGTTGTGGGATTTTGAAAGCTAGATAACTAAACTAGCAAATTATTATCTACTTATATTTTTACTCACAAATACAACACAGAAATTCAATCCCAAATGTAAACTTTCGTACAATTTCCATACATTGACGACATCACTCAAAATTCTTCTTAGAGTCAGATGGCCGCTGGCCTTGGATCGAAGCAGACGTATACGTCGTCGTAGCTCGTTTTTGACATTATTTAGACATTTCATCATATACGCATACGAAAATGTATACCAGTAGATAAATTGTATTTCAAAAAATAGGGTAAATAAATTTATTTAAAATTTGATTTGTTGTTATTTACAGGTCGTAACGATCGAAAACAGCAGTAAACTATCCTAAAACAATACGATTACAATTGAATTTAAGTAACTTGTTCCTTCAAAACCCGCTTAAAATGAAAAAAGTTTAAAGACTCGTTTTACTGATTGGGATTGATTTTCATTATGCTGGTATCAATTTTGCGTCATTAAAAAAAGTATATGACTTCTGTACGTCAATGACATTTGATGTCAATTGTAATCTTGTATTTACGTTAGAGAATATTATATATTCATTTAAATATTACTTACCTATTAATACGAAGCGTAATTCGTTTAATACCTGAAAGTCTTAGTGTCTACACCTACTTTGTTGCCGTTCGTTCCGTCTATATGTGTGCGATTACGTGCTGTTCTCAATAATCAAGAAACAAGCCATAATCTTCAAGAATAAAATAACAGCAAGACCAGCATTTAGTACTAACTAGTTTTTGCGGATTTGGAGACAAGAGATGAAGCTTACAGGCTAATACCGCTGCGGTCTGGTTATTGTTATGTGTATATATCGAGTATTATATAAATTTACTATAAAATAACAATGTTTTATTTCAATGACATTATGTGCGTAGGTATGTATGTTTCGGTGATCATAAGAATTTTGTCCACACAATAATTGTGCAAAGCAGAGACTGCATCATGCTTTCTTTACGGTATAAGCGGTATGGTACCGTTATTATTTATCAATACCGGTTCGTTTTGAAGGTAAAACTATACCGGTTGAAATACAAAGTACGGTACCGGTATAAAATTACAGCAGGGACAACCATTTTTATAGGTGTACAGTCAGCTGCAGAGAAAAGGTACGACCAGATAGATAATTGTATGCAGGGGTGGTACCTTTTCTATGCAGCTAGCTGTACCTAAACCATCATTGACCGAGCGTTGGCGAAGGTCTCCGTTTCAACTTGGGCAAAAATGCTTTCGTATGTCCGAATTCTTCTCCTTTGCATATCACATTTCTCAACTGATTCTCGTGAAAATTCTGTAGTCCGATATAATTATTCGGTTTCTTTTTTTTTTGAACAATTTAAAATAGGCAGAAATTGTCATAAAGGACTTAAGCGCCAGTAGGGTCTGTGACACTGTGATGGGGTCACGTTCGCCGGGGCGGGCGTGGCCTCATACAACTCCCCGGTTCCAGACAGGAACCAGAGTTTCCTAGTTAGCTCAGAGGAGAGAGGGGTACAGGGTAGCTAATAGAAACACAGATGCAAAATACAAATCGACGGGCTTTTATGCCGGTTTATTGAATCTAAACTATTTAGGGCTTAAGTCTAGGTATCCTAGGCTAAGACGGCGCGGGGTGACTCCGTTAGTCACTACGGTACGCGATCCCTACGCTACACGCGATTTGGGATACTCGGGATCCCCAAAGGGTAAGGGGGATGAAGACGGATATACAGGACGATCCTGGATCTAGGGTGCCTACGCGGAAACCCCAGGCCGGCACAACCGAGACGCAGGACCGGGATAGGCGGGAAGCGGGTCGGGTGCCTACGCGGAAACCCCAGGCCGGCACAACCGAGACGCAGGAACGGGATAGGGGGGAAGCAAAGGAACGGGTGCCTACGCGGTAACCCCAGGCCGGCACAACCGTGGGAGAGCCGTGCTCACAGCAGAAGGCGGCGAGGACGACTGCCGACGGACGGACGCGCGCTCGCGCTTTTATAGTGGCTCGCGGGGTGCGGCGCGCGGAGTGGCGGGGGGCCGATCGTCGTGGGTGGTCTGCGCGGCGGTGCAGCGCGATGGCTCGGTGCGTCGCGTGGCGGTGAAGCGGGATGTTGTGTGCGCGCTGTTACATCGCCATCACAACACTTAAGACCACTGCGATTATTAGGTACTTACTGGCCCCTATTTCACCACGACCACGGTGACAGGTGCGACAGTTGTCGACATCACTGTTGCTGACGTCACAGGCCTCCATAGGCTACGGTAACCGCTTACCATCGGACGGGCGATGTGCTTGTTTGCCACCAACATTTTAATAAATAAATAAACTCCATTATATTGCCACTAAAAAATTCTTATTTTGCGAAGCTAATGACAATTGTCACAAGAAACACGGCAACTGTATCGAAATTGCGACACAGAACTCATTTCCTGTCAAGACACCGAAAATTCTTCGAAAAATCTTGTGACAATTGTCACAAGATTTTTTCGCGAGAGAAATGTCTGTTTTATCCGATATAATAAAGTTTTTTTTTAATAATAGGTACAATGACGGTGGCAAACACGAATACGGCCCGCCCGATGGTAAGCGGTAACTGTATTATTAAATTGTACAACGGGACTTAATCGCGTATCTAAGTTTTAAGATTTACCTCCGACGTTTCGAGGACGGCGTTGTCCCCGTGGTCTCGGAGAAGACTGGCTTAAGTTGACATCAGCATCTTCTAACCGCGCGAGTTTTTCGAACTACCCGCAATTGGTCTTGTTTATCCGCTTGAACGTTTTGCGGTTCCGTTGTACAATTTAATAATGTGTAAAAATCGTGAAAGTTTAAATCAGTGTTAGCGGTAACTGTAGTCCATGGATGCCTATGGCGTCAATAACAGTGATGTTTTTGTCGTACCTGTCACCGTGGTGAAATAGGGGCCAGATTACGCCGCGCCGCGTGGAACATGAGGTGCATTGGGGTAGATGCATACCATTCACTCAAGGAAAATAATCTCCCTTATAAGATCACTCGTGTGTCTGCCATTTTGTTAAAGCCAATTTTCACCGTAACTACTGGACTAGTTCAATTGAAATTTAGTACACATATGTCAAGTAAGGAAGTAGTAAGTCGGTGATCCGAAGATGAGTAACGTAAATAAATGAACTTTTAACTTTGCGGCGATTTTTGGTATCATGTGACATATCAGATATAATACATAATTATAAGTAGGTGAGCAAAAATGTACCATAACCTAACTCAGAATTGTATTACATAAATACATATACAAAAAATAGTTCAACGCCAAAAGATTAATGGAAGACCTATGTCCTATAATAGGTGAGTTGGTCTTAAACAAAAAATATGCAATAAAAATGTGTAACTGTGGAACCCATAGTGAATCCTACTCGTACATGATCGGTTTTTATATTATGTACCTATAAGATATTTTCTACTTTATACTTTATAAGTGTACCTACATAATATTTATTTATAAGCAGTTGTCACGTAAAATATTTGTAGATTTTTTTGGAAGTATGTGTCACATCATCATCATCTTCCTCGCGTTGTCCCGGCATTTTGACACGGCTCATGGGAGCCTGGGGTCCGCTTGGCAATTAATCCCATAAATTGGCGTGGGCACTAATTTTTATGAAAGCGACTGCCATCTGACCTTCCAACCCATAGGGGGTAAACTAGGCTCTTATTGGGATTAGTCCGGTTTTCTCACGATGTTTTCCTTCACCGAAAAGCGACTGGTAAATATCAAATGATATTTCGTACATAAGTTCCGAAAAACTCATTGGTACTAGCCGGAATTGCAATTCGCACGCTCTTACCGCTAGGCCTCCAGCGATTTTTTTGAAGTATGTATAGCACAAAAAAAATATTTAGAAATGTAACATTTAAGGTAGGCAATTAAAATACGGTATAAACATTATTGGAGAAGACTTGGAGGAAGTGTCATAGGGATCTACATTCGATGCGTGGAAAACAAGTTCTTTTGTCTAATTATAATCCATCGGCAATCACGCGAGCGCATAAAATGAAAATCATTTTTTTTTCACTCCCTAAAACTCCCTTAACCTAATAACAGTAAAACAAAAAATAAAATATAGAGGGTTACCAACCAGCCAAAGAATTATAAGTAGATATATGCACTTATCCCAACGCACCTCACGTTCTACTCTGCACGGGGTTCATTGCCGCTCCTACCGCCGTAAGTAACTATCAACACCTACATTATCAAGGCTACGATCGAAGATAATCGCTTCAGCACTGAAATAATACCGGTGGAATACCGGTATAATATTTTTTATTTTAATTGTATTAATTTAATAGTGAAACAAAAGGCGAATATACCACATAAAAGTAAATCGGTAAAGATATTAGGGGTACATTAGCCAACACTGTTTCCATATATTTTCAAATTTTATTTTGTCCGCCTTAATTAAATTTTGCACCCTGCCGGAACTTTATTTATTTAAATTCTCATTTAATTGATTTTGAGCCTTATGAAAAGTCGTATAGAGTAGTAAATAAAATTTTACATCTGACTTAATGACATCTGGTTTTATTCGGTTTAACTTTAGAAAACGCGTATGTCGACAAAGCCATAATGTAGAAAATTGTCAACAACCAAATGAATTATTAGAATTAAAATACGTCACGTGTGACATGAACAGACAAGGAAAGCAAGATTAAATGTATTGTTTCTCTTTCTTCTTTCAATGGAACGCTTTTCCTAAAAGGAGGCCACTAAACTCAAAACGCTATCTTAAAAAAAAACTTGATGGGTCAGTGACCTGTCCCAGTAAAGTGAGGTAGTGTGCGTGAAGTGCGCTTGTGTGTGAAATGGGGTAAATTGACAGAATTTGAAAATTTACCCACCTCTACCGTCACCTTAAGCTAACTATATAGTGGATTAAAAAAGTTCACACTATATCTTAAATTCACCGTAAGCTTAACAAAATTCGTTTGGTTACTTTTTTGAAATATTCAGTACGTTCCTGTTCAATTATATCCGGCGTTTAATAATAATAGGAGAAAAATTGACATATGTACTTAGTCCCACAGTGCGCTTATAAAAAAAAGGCTTGTGTAACTTGTGTAGTGAGTGTAGTGACATCCGCGCTCCGGAATATAATTCAAATTCCTTTTTTTCGATTTTTTCATATTCATGTGTCAGTTGTATTTCGTAGTACTTAAAGTATCATTCTATGGAACTTGATAACTATGTAAACAAACCGCCATATTAAAATTGTCTCTGAATGTCAATTTACTAGTGACTTTTGTTTACATTGTTAGCAAGTTCCATAGAATGACACTTTATATTTCGTAAATTTATACTTAAGTACATACACTTCTTCATCAATTGCTCAAAGGTTGGGTTAACTGATCCTTAAAGGGAAGAGTTCGCCTTTCTACTAAACTAATGATGTGTTGTTTCCTTTTTTGTTTTTGTTTTTTGAATGAAGTGTTTACTACTTAGTTTTTTACTTTATTTTAAAAATACTGCAAATTTACTCTTAAACTGTCCAAGGCTGGGAAATTACCTTTGATAAGTTCAGTCAGCTGCAGGGATAGTTCACTGCCCCCTGGATAGAAGTTTTGTTGCAGGAGGGGCAACTATCTCTGCAGTTGACTGCAGTACATTAACATTACAGTTCTAAGGGCTCATTTAGACGGCGGGAGAACTTGCATGCGAGTTTCATTACATTGCGGGTTTTGATCGGTCAGTTGAACTGGGTGTAACCAACAGTCCGCAATGTAACTAAAATCGCATGCGAGTTCGCGCGCAATCTAAATCAGCCCTAAGGGTGATTCCACTTGTTCAAGATCTTTGTCCAATGTGCATTGCGTCTCACTCCCTCGTTAAGCAAAATGTGAGACGCAAATACACATTGGACCAAGATATTGTATTGGACTAAAATAAAGTTAAATAAAATTAATGGGTATAATATTTGTTTTCAGATCAGAAAATTGTTTGCTTTTTTAATAATCGCAGGCGCTTCCAACGCCTATCCACACGATTTCAAGACTGCTGTTGAACCTACACCAAACCCTGTCAGCCCAGAGAAAGACTTAGTCAACCCAGAAAGAGGGCCTTTGGAACCCGAAGGCCCTATCAACCTTGTCGAGTCTGAAAGAGGCCAGCCTTCTAATGAAGGCCCTGTGAACCCAGAAAGGAACCCTGTTGACCCATTGCCTGCCGAAGCCGGGCCTGTCCCTACCGAAGTCCCTGAAGACATCCCTGGCTCGCAGGACGGCCCTAAACCTGATGAATCAGACCTGAAAACAGACGCTACCTTCTGGTGGCCTTACTATAGGTCTTGGTATCCTTCCTACACATCTTACTGGAGCTACCCTACCTACAGGACGTATTGGAGCTATCCTACCTACAGATATTACAGACCAAGGTCCGTACAAAATCTACTGCCTCGTAGATAGTGTTATTACAGTTTACGCACGAAGCTTGACGAATTTGGAGCTGAGGAAATGGTAGGATTAGGGCCTTATTATGGCATGCTCCCGGGAAATCCCGGTCCTGAAATTTTATTGTGTCGAAAGAACCGGCAATGAAGACTCCTTCTCATTTCTGTGTTTAAATTACCAATAGGTATGTGTATTCAATAAAATCTATTTGTTTTCAGATCATACTACAGTTATTACTACTGGTAAAAGGTACAGCGCGCCCTAGCCGTGAAAACGACGTGATTTCCAATTACCTCGTATAATGTACCTATAAATAATCAAAATATGAAAAAACATTAAATGTGATCAACTTTAATACGTTTTGAACTGATTCTTAAACCTGTGAATATCCTAACATTACTGGATGCTACCACTTAGTCATACTGAAAAAGAAACTGATCAGTCAGTCTAAAAGTGATTGTTTTAGATACTAAAGTATCATAATTTACTTAGGTACCTGCAATAATATGTTACTCTTCGAAGGCCGCAAAAATATGTGACATGCTCTTATGGCTATGGCTCTACAAATAAAATCGTGTCAGATATTTTTGCGGCCATCGTTGTGTAACATATTATTGCAGGTGACTGTACCTACATACCTACTAAAACAAACACAAAGGAATCGAGTAATACTCGTAGTCATACATAAAGGCAGTAAAGTAAGAAATGTCGGCTCGGCCTAGCCGCGGCCGACAATATAATTTCAATTTCTGTAGTCTTTTTGAATCCCCAGAATGACGTGGCTGGCTACTGTAATATTATGAATTTTAATAAAAAAAGTTGAAGAGCGCTAGCTTTTAGCAATTCAGGCTAGAATAAATTTTGTGGGGCCCTATTATTGGCTCAAGAAATTGCAAAGGAAGTATAACGACACTATTAAGTAAACATTTATTGGGAAACATTCACGTATAGATTTCACGATGGGGGTTTTACATCAGTCGCTTGATACAAGGAATTGATAGCGATGTCTGACGACACGTACGCCATCGACTTTGCTAGCGTAGCTAATGATAGGGAATCCATTATTATCCGATTTGCAACATGGTTCAACTTAGCCCCGTGCGACTGAGCAGTATATTTCAATGCAAGCTTGATAACTCTCTCACATGCAAGCGATTTTGAACTAGCACTCTTAGCTTCCTTACCAGCTTGCTGCGCCGCGGTTTTCGCCAGATTCATCATTAGCTCTTGATGGTTCGCCATACCATTTTTAGCGTACCTTACAGACATTTGCACCTCGATGGACGCAGTCAACGCCCGACGCATAGCCACAACGCTAGCTGCTGTCAAATACGCTACATCACCTGCATACAGAATTGCTTTCTTGGCCTTTGCTTCCAGTTTTTCCATCTTCTGTTTAGCCTTCTTTTCATTTTTTGTTTCTTCCTCATACTCAGGCTGATCTAAATTAATTTCTGCCACAACATCTGCGTTTAGTGCAGGTTTGTAAATATTGTCTCTTGGGTCCAACCAGTCATCTACTAGAATGTCTTGACTGTCGTAATTCGGTGCATCTATAACCAATTCGTGAGTCCCATTAACGGAATTTTCTATTAGTATTGGTTCTACTGTTTTATTGCCATTCCGTTCATTGTTTTCAATATCCAATGCTGTTTGATTTAAAAATCCTCTAACACCAGTAGCTAAAGTAGGTTTAGAATTCAATATATGTAACGAATTTCCACGAGGTAAAACGGAAAATGGTGATAAGGGTATTGTCATATTGCCATGCATAAGTGGTGCAGATGGTGTGACCACGTTAGTAGATTTATTCATTATAGCATCATAAATCGTCGGAACAGAATTAGTTACTGGAACTGTTAGAGCTATTTTATTTCCTGCTCCAGATATGATTTCTCTCTTTTTACGCAATGATAAATCTACAGACTGCTTCTTCGATAAAGCGCTTGCGTAGGTTATATCTTTTAATGCTGATACTATAGAAACTTCTGCCGCAATTTGAGCCAAACCATAAACTAATCGATGTAGTTCCGGCTCCGTTGAAGCTCTCGTGACACTAAGTATATTTCCTGATAAGGTTCGTGATATATAATCCAATATCCTTCGTGTTTCAATGGCTGTGATACCCTTATTTTTTCCTGGTGCTTCAAGAGCCTCTCTCGTAACTCTCGTTATCTTATCTTGAATTTCTAATTTTGACAAAATAGCTGAGACGAGATCTTTGGAAATCTGATACAGTTTTTCTTCCATTTGAGGATTTTGAGTTACATTTTTTGTTGCTTTTAATATAGAATTGTCCAGGTGCTTTAGAGCTTTGTGAGGGGAGTTAAGCAGGTAAGACTCTTCAGCAACTTTTGAATTTAATTTGGCTTTAAGATCGTGTACAGGAGATATTCCGGCAGAAACGGCCGTAATCTAAAACAATATTAATAATTAAACGGTCGTACTTTACCATAACATTGTGAAACCTTCAGACACTAGACACTTACCACGACCACCAAAATTTTAACACAATTCCTAAGTGGTCCCATTTTGCACAGTTGCTTCTCCTATGGCAAATTTCGATAAATACTCACACAATCCAAATGATCTAAAACTTTCCTTCGTTAAAGTAATTGGCAATTAACTTTTATGTGTTGTACTCACCTAACAACTAGTACCTAGTGCGTAAACTGTTTATTATTTTAACCGGCAAATGCATTATACATATTGATTCTTCGTTTGCTATGTTCAATCCGCCGATACACGAATAGAGGACGATATACAAATTCGTTGCCACTTGCAGCAGTTTCAATAATTTCGTCTTCTTTAACAATAATTGGTTGTAAGGCTTCGTCAATGATTTCACTTCTTTTAATATTATGAATTGGTTTACTATCATCAGGAATCCATACAGCTTGATCATTTGATTGTAATTTACTAGGTATATTAAGCCCATTACTTATGTAAACTAATAAGGAAAACATGTATAAAAATAATATTTTTTTGTTGACTGCACTCATCGTTTAACAAGCTGAAACTAGAACTTCCATGGTACGTGTGCGGTATTTACTTTTATATTCATAATTAGAAACTAGACGTTAATCATGAGTAACTCACTTAAATCAATTAGTATTATTCTAGCTAGGATTATCGTATTATCGACTGTTGTTTCAGACCAAAGTAAAGTCAAAGCAAATAATATTTACAAAAAGTGAGAGGAATAATAAAACAAACGAACGAACGGTGTTAAAATTAACTCTTATATTATTTATTAAACAAAAAAAAACTGAATGGGTTGAACTGAAAGGGTCTAAGTTTTAAGGCTCACATGTATACATTTAATTGCTTGCTGTTCAATACGTAAGGCATATTCGTGTCGTTGTCCGTGTCCTAAGTATAGCTTGAGTCATCGTAATTTAGCCGAGGTACGCGGGGAGCACCCTGATGCCGCCGCGGCCGATCAGCTGAGAGGTCTCTCCGAAGGGCGAGGCGTCGATCTGGTTGGCCGAAGGTAGCAAGTCGCTCTCCTGACCGCCGATGTCACGGCGGACCCTTGCGGCCGGGCTCTTCAGCTCAGATCCACCTTCTACCGCAGCACCAGATGGAGCAGCGCCATTTGCTGTAGCTGATAGTGTTACTTCTGCTTTTGGGGGGACGTGTTGGATCACATCCTGCTCGGCTGGGGCGCAGGCGCAAGCGGCCAGCAGCGCCAACGACGCGACGGCAAAGAACATTGAACGCATTTCCGATAGATCCTATATTGTCCGTCTAAAACTCGCAAATAACATGCTCGTTACCCATCGTTATGGCTTATAAGTAAATCGGAGATTTACACAAGCCATTACTTTTATTGAAACTGTACACTAGATAATGTGCACCGTTGTTTGTGGAAGCCGTTTGGCGCGTGATCTCGGGCATACTGGCACCTGCGTCGTTTCACAAGAGATGCTAATGCGATACCAAATCGGTCCGATAAAGTTGGTAAAAATAAAAGACAACATGAGATTTAGCACCTGGCTTGAATGGGCATTTTTGTAATTTATTAAACATAAAAAACATTCAGGTGTGCAATGTTTATGTTGTTTGGTGCCTACTTACGCATTTCACGGATATCCACTAAGTATAGAGTATTTATTTGGCTAAAATAAGTAAGTATTAAAAATAAAACGTGATGCTTGGATTTTCATGTAGCTACAGAATGCTGCCCTTAAATCTCTCATGTACGGAAGGCTAAGTGATTCATCACAATTCCTTATAAATCGCGCTTATAGTGAGTGATTCTGATTACCCAGTGTTTCTAAAGGTACGGTCACAGACGATCCACCTAACATCTAAGGTTCAATCGAATTTGGTTGTCAATACTAACGGTATGAAATGTCCAATGTAAAGTTAGGCTTCATGTTTTGTTTGTTTATATGGATGTGGTATAAACTGTAGAGTGAAATGCGACCAAATTGTGTTAATTATTGCTGCATCTGTACCTTCGTAAGGGGGGGTTAGGTTATTTTTAGGGTTCCGTACCTCAAAAGGAAAAAACGGAACCCTAATAGGATCACTCGTGCGTCTGTCTTTCCGTCCGTCTGTCACAGCCTATTTTCTCCGAAACGACTGGACCAATTAAGTTGAAATTTGGCACACATATATAAGTTTGTGACCCAAAGATAGACGTGTAACGTAAACAAATGAATTTTAAATATGGAGGCCATTTTTGGGGGGTAAATGAGAAAATTAAAAAATTAAGTTTTTCAAACTATATCGCGTTACATATCAAATGAAAGAGCTCATTGTAAGAATTTAAATATATATTTTTTATAATTTTAGGATAAATAGTTTAGCAGTTATTCAAGAAAATAGGCAAAAAATGACCATTCCCCCCTTATCTCCAAAACTACTGGGTCTAAAATTATGAAAAAATACACAAAATAGTTCTTTACCTATAGATGACAGGAAAACCTATTAGAAATGTGCAGTCAAGCGTGAGTCGGAGTTAATGTACGGAACCCTTGGAACGCGAGTCCGACTCGCACTTGGCCGGTTTTTTAGGGTTTCGTACCTCAAAAGGAAAAAACGGAACCCTTATAGGATCACTTTGTCGTCCATCCTTCTGTCTGTCAAGACCCTCTATCTCGGGAACGCGTGGAGATATCGAGTTGAAATTAAAACTATACCACTCATACTCAGGTCTACAGACCTACAGTCCCTTGAAGCTGTGAAAAAAGACAACTACTAAATTAACGGATAAAAATATACGACCGTTTATTCCACAATAAACGTATATTTCGACACTTTAGTGAATCAAAAGCCGTTGACCTAGATTTTTCTTTTTGTATGGCAATATATCCTATAATTAATTTAATATAATTTTCTATAGTATAGATGCACATTATACGTGACGCACGTCAAAATCGGCTGGCTAGAAAAAAAAATATTGAAAAAGATCATATTTCGTTTTTTTATTTTTTGTTTTAAAACTATAAATTTTTGGGGGTTCAAATTTTGCATACTTGTTACCAATACAAAGCCACATCATCAAAAAAAATTACAAGCCAAAACTCGCTGGGGGCAGATTCACTTAGCTTATCCTGCCATGGCCTTTGGCAAGTTATATCAGGGCATTTCTCAGGAGGGCCATTTTTACGTGTCCGGGGCAAAAAGTTATTGAATTTACTGTTCAATAAATCTGAATTAATTCAGGCATGATTTTCAGCATATATTCTGTCTGGGACACTATCAAACTATTTATTTATTATTTATATAATACATTAAAAAAATATCGAAATGCGAAAAATGATGTTCGGTGGGCGTGTCCCGCGCCCAGATTTTTTGAAACAAAAAATTATTACTCAAGATGGGTCATTATATCGGAGTTATTATCGGTGTTCACGCATAAGGTATTAGTTAACTGATCATATTCTTTATATCAAAGTAATGTGTTTGCTCAACACATTGAATAAAACCAAATTTACGATGTGTCCCGGGCTGTTGACTGATTTCGGTGTAATTTACAAACCATGTCGGTACTCTTACAAAATTGTAGACCAGGAACTCAGTGGCTCAAACAAAGTATGCTTTAGTTGTGTCTTAACCGTTGAATAAAGTAGAGGTGCAGTCACAGTATACTAAGGTAGTTTTTTAAATGTTTCTCTGTCATTCGGTGGATTTGGTTCTATGTTTTTTTGAGATCGGTGGTGCAATTTTCTCCCACAGTTTTAGTGCATTTATCGTTATGCAAGTGATTAAGAAATCCTCGAAAGTACCTAAACCCATCATTATTACATCTCCTCTGTATCATTCATACTATTTCTGTAATTGCTAAAAAGCGATTAATTTTGACATCATTGGTGTTGATTTCCTTGGTTTCGGTGGATTTTTTGACCACCGATATCAAAAAAGTGATCACTGAATTCAAATCCTGCTTTGTAAACTAGTTTGTTGTACTTTATTTTCTAACTTAGTTCTAAAAGTTCAAGATACGCTTTATAAACGTAAAACTATTCTTGTACGTAAATTAAGTCATAGTATAAGTAAACAAAATCATTAGTTTACAATGAGTAGTGTTTTGTTTCACGAGACGTATAATGAAAATCGTAGACCCAATGTTTCTTTCTCTCTTTTCGCTGTTGTCTTGATTTATCTTCAAACCAATGGAGTATATTATGTGAATTTGTCCTCTGTATCACTTGAGACCCTACACCACGATACCTTTAAACGTGTCAGCCATATTAAATAAATGCAGTTAATCCCACTTCGTTTAAAATAACTTGTGTTGCACCCACAAAACAATGGATTACAAATAAAGTGGCCTTCTATTGTCGAGATCGTTTCAAAGGCACTGAACGTACCTACTGATCAATATTTCTAAAACATAGCCATGAACACAAATTCAATATAGCCAATGTTTTAACAACCCTCAATGTCTGATGTATTTATGTTTAAATATCGGAGTTACAATTTAGCTCAAGTGTGTGAGGGTGCAGGAGATCATAATTAATAGGTGATTTGATCTTTAAGCATTAGTCAACAACTTCAAATAGTTTTAAATTGAGGGAGTTCACGCTTTAAACCTCTGTCATTCAAAAATACTACATATTTATAAGTCTAGCAAAATACTTGATAAAGATAAGATAAAGATAAAAGATAGTTTATTCAAGTAGGCATAATTACAATGCGCTTATGAAAGTCAAATAAAGCTAGGTAGACCGGCTCCAACCCTACACCTCTGCCCCGAGAAGATTTAAATCCCCCCTCAATTGGAGGAGGGTATCCCATTATGGGACCGGCAACAAACTCGGCGGGACACATCTTTTCAAAAATAATTACTTACATCTTATAATTAACATGCATTACGAGAAAATAAGGAAAAAAAAATACAATTTAAATCACTATAGAATTCATGCAATTATACACATAAGGTGTAATAGAAATTTGACTGTTTGAAACTTGTTTTCTGTATTGTTTACATTGTTTTATAAGTGCATATTTTTGAGCATTGAACACCACTCAAAAGTATCTTGTTTATCGGGTGTAGGTAACATAAGTTTATTTTTGATGAGTGTGCCGTTGGATTGTGTGAAACAAAAATTTTCTTCTTCATAGCACTTATGTGCGAATTTGTGGTCGACATGTCTGAAACTCGTTTCAGGACCATACATCGCCCTATTGTATGAGGATAGTCAATTAGTGTGGGATATCTTCTAGAGATGTTGTTTCATAAGCCGCAACTTGGTTATTGTAAAATCTTGAGTAAACAAAGGTACTATTTATTAAATTTATGTAAGCTATGCTATATCATTAGCCTCGCTACATCGCTTATCAATTATCATCAAATAAGAATAAAAATATAAATAAATTATAATATAATTTAGATATAAAATTGAAGTGTGATTTCTGTGTAAGCATTTTTGAATTCGGTGACGCATATTGATTTCAGTGCCTGCACATGATTTCGGTGTTTTTTAAATCTCAAATATCAAAGAAACTATAAGGTTCTAATGGAGGCCTCCACTACCAATATTTTTTATATTAAGGCTAGATTTTAGGAAATAAAGTTGTGTATCAAATAAGTAAAAAACAAAATTCGGCACCGAAATCAGGCACCGAACGTCATCTCTGAGAATCGCCCATCACCTTACATTACAATAAAATAAGTAGCTACAGGAAAAATTGGTAAAAGGATACTGTACGGCTGCTTTCTATAACCGCGCCGGCACGGCAGTACCGCTCGCCGTCGGCAGGGTGTTCATCCTCACACCCTAGCACCTTAATAGGGGTAACATCCATACAACTACGACGTTTAATCACCCCAATCTGAGAAGAGGCCTATTCTAATGTTAAAATATAATCGTAATTATGTTCTTGTATTCTTGATATGAGTTTAGGTATCTGTCGTTCGCATTAATATACCAACCTATATTTATAAGAGTAGGCCAGATGCACCGGTTAGGATGAATTTTTAAAATTCGATATTATCTCGTCTTTATTCCGTTTTAGTAAAATCTTGACGCATGCAAGTATGAGTAATATTTCTAACAATAACTCTTAATACCTACTTACTCAGAAGCAATTCTAACAAGAATGATAACATAGATAGAAGGACAACAGTATCACGTAATGTTATTTCAGTAAACTGGAGTGATACACTATGTAAAGCATTCCTCATCATTTTTCATAGTAAACCACAACAAAACACATTCACGGCCATTATGATATTGAACCTATTTGCAATTGTCATTATCAGACATGAAGCACAATACGTCAATGCTTCCTTTTCTGGGCAATAATTCATTTAGCACAATTTGAGATCCCGCCGAGTATATAACGTAACACAGACGACCAGGTTGTCAAAAACAAAGCACAGTCGGAAGACTCAATACCAAGAGCATTTTCGTGGGATAATTCCCAGTAAGCAGAGAAGTTTCTAGAAGCCCATCAACATCATGGCTTCCTCGTTGTGTGTCCTTCTCTCGCTGGTGCTGGCGGTGACCACCGCAGTCCCAGTTCCCTCAGACGACGGCGAGACTACCACGGCCGCTTCTGACGTGGCCCTGCTGGAGGTGATCGAAGTCATCGACACCGTGCCTGTACTGGTGCCGCTGGTTGTAGCCGCAGATACCACTACAGAAGTTGACACGCAAGCGCCCGAGCATAAGGTGGCGAAGAGGTCCCTGCGCGGCGATAACCCGAGCAATGATCTGCTGACGGATATTGAAGCCCAGCAATACGAGCAAGGATTGTCTAATTTAGCTGGCCGCAGGATAAAGTTCCTCCCCACTTTTTTGGGCTAAGTTTAAGCGATAATTTTAAGTTAATTTAGTATAAATTAAGGACTGCCCGATCGATGACTGTTCAGAAATTAAGTGACAAAACACTGTAAAGTTTTGACATTGGACTCGATGATGTGTTGATCATAGTTTACTTACAAATAGTTTTTATAAATCTTATTATTCTACTCGTAATTATTATGGATTTTTTAATACGGATGTATATAGATACTATATATGTATGTTAATATAATAAATTACCTATTTTTATATGTTTTTTCTTTTTTTTTTGACGACCTGTTTTTGCCAAATAAAATATGCTTATATGAATATAAGAAATGAATTTCTTAATTTACTAAAACATCAATTTAACTACTTAAACTTTTTTAAATAACTTTGCATGACTAGACGTCAAATATGTAAATCGAAGTTTAGTAGGTACTCTGACTGTCTGAATTATTAAGGTTTTTAGTCTCATAGTATTAGAACGCGGGGAGAAAAAAATAACTTTAAATAATCTCTCTTTTTCAAACATATTTGAATCTGTCTAGGACACATAGCCAAACACAATAGACTGCTAAAAATGTTTGACTTAAATAATATGAAAATAGAGATCGAGTAGTCTGTTAAGAACAACTACGACATACCTACGCTTTAAAAAAAACTTCAATACATACAAATAAATCAGACCTTTAAACACCTTCTTATTTATATTATATTTAATATCTGGGAGACCGAGCTTTGCTCGGCAAACATATAAAATCTCAAAAATTAGCGTGTTCCCAGAGAAGACCTAGCTAGATCGATTTTTCGCCCCCGAAAACCCCCATATACCAAATCTCATCGAAATCTTTAGAGCCGTTACCGAGATCCCCGAAATATATATATATATTTATATTAAAGGAAGCTCCCCTAACGAGGGCTATTCGTACTGTCAATAAAGTTGCGTTGGGGTTAGACATATTTACGTGCTCCCTGAATGACTTCACTAAGGCCACTATGTTAATATTAAGTTAAGTTTTAAGTTAAAATTTTATTTATATTGTCAATAACTCTGATTATTGGTGTGTCGCTTATCTATCGCATTAGGTAAAACCTGTAATGATAGATTTAAGTTTTAATTACTAAATAAATAAAAAAAAAATATATATATATATAAATAAATAAATAAATATGCAAGAATTGCTCGTTTAAAGGTTAGACAAGAATTCATATTTCGCTAAGAGATACATATTATACACAACGATGAATTTCTAGAAATATAAGGTTCCCAACAGATTCCTAGATTATTAAAATTTCTAATTTAGTAAAAAGTAAAAAGTTAAAAGTAACATTATTTTTACTAATCCTTTATTTTTACTTTTTACAATACAAACGTAACTTATAAAAATAATTTAAAGTGAACGTATGATAATAACTTCTTCTTTTTTAGGCTCTTCCACATCAATGTGATTGTCACGCTCAAGATTGCCATTCTCAAATTCTTCTTTCGCTTGTTTTATTTCAATAATCGTATTCAAATTGTTATCTTCTACCGGCACCTCTACTATAATTATGTCCTTCGAAAAATGTTCAGGATTATAGTCCAAGTAATCATTTCCACTCCGAATCTCCACCCTATTTTTCATCATCTCAGGCTGAATAAAGAGACCGTCCAGCATTCTTCCATTTGCAATTCTAAAAACAATCAACAGACTTAAGAATATCCAGATATTAGCCATCCTCGAAGCCGAACAAACGAGTAAGGCCAAAACAATTGAACACAGGTTTTATACTATGAAAGTGTTAATTTAATTCTAAACGCACGTATTTGTTTAAACAAATAACGAACTTCATATTTAGAATATGTGGAAATGTGGGAGGTATAACTGAAAGAGTAAATATAACTCATCACGATATTATTGTACCTATATCACATATCCTTGTTTACAATTAGGGTCGACAGATTTATTAAACAAGTAGGACTACCTTATTGATTTAATTTAAATATTAAATCAAACACTGTCTAGAAATGCTGTTTCGTCAAAACTGAAGCACCATTTGTATGAACAATTTTGAATATCAAACTTTACTACAGAACAGATGAAGCCGCGATAATGCCAAGTTTGATGCGCAAATAAAACTACCATGGAGGGGGCGTAGTCAGACTTTCCAAATATTATATTAATTTGTTGTTAAATCTCAGCACCTCTCGATCGCAAACTAGCGTGGGAGCGACGGAATGAGATTAATATTTTTTTTAAAATCTGAATACGCCTTTTGTATACCATTCAGTGTCGATACTGTCAGCAAATATTGATCTTTCCTCGCCAGGCGTCACCACAGTCATAAAAGACAATCTACCTCAATCTTGCCAGCAATGGATTTTGGATGTAATTTGTTTGTACAAACAGCAACAATCTTAACTTTCCATCGGTGGACCTTATGCCTATTGTAATAAGGTTTAGGTACGAACAGGTCAGTTAACAGTGTGGGCGATGGTACCTACAACATAATATTTAATACAGCTACAACTAAAATAAAGTTAAAATAAGTTGTCGTTTCTGACATCGTACAATATAATCAACTTAATGGTTATAAAAAATTTAATCAGTCCAAAATGTAGCGTATAAAACCAGCACTCTCCCACTCGATGCATTCTCAATTCGTTTTGTGTTTTGTTTTATCGTGACTTGGTACCAAAGCAGTACTGACCAAAAATGAAGTTATATAACCAAGCATTTATCATTATTTTATTTATTGCAATTTCCTCTCATGCTTTTGATGAGTCAGGATTATATTTAGAGGAAGAGACACGAAACATGCTATCAATATCATTTTCTCATAGCGACCATACAATTTTCATTGACATCGACAACGACAGCAGTGTAATTTTTAAAGACACTTTAATAAAAAGTATACATGATCAGCGGGCTTAGCACGGGCGTATCATATTGCACGTGGTATGATACGTTGTCTTCTAACGTTATTGGTAAATTTGTCATATCGCTGAGCATGGCCCCGAGCTACGATAAGCCTACCACGTCGATATTGAATAAAGTTATCGACTATCATACGATAGTGACCACGACTGTCTATGCGTAGAGCTTATGAAAAATCTATTCAATGGCTGCCCTTATTCATATGTCGGACGTGTGTCGGACATAGTTTGAACATGAATAGTCAATTTTATTACTACACTTCCAAATTGAAAAGTGTTTAAATGAGTGACAGCTTTATACAAATTGACCTACATTATAACATGCACGGATAATCGTGTTTGACAATTGAGTCAATTGACAATAATTTGACATTGACAAGCATCGCGTACGCGCGTGATCAGTGAAAATATCAGAATACAAACCAAGTTGAAGAAAAATACTGATTTGCTGTGAAATCTAAAGAAAATGCCACGCATAATGTAAGTTTCTCTAAAAACCAATAATTTATTTACAGAAAAAGTTATAATTCGTTTGATCATAAATGATTTTGTCATGAATATGTTTTTCAGTCGATTCTTTGACGCAGAAGAAAATGCTAGCAAAATATATAACTCAGCATCCCCTGTTCGCTTACAGGGAGTACAGGGAGGACCATGAGCCTCTCGGAAGCCAGAGATAAGTGCAGTGCTGCATACAAGTTCTATGAGAGCACGATCCGTACAGATCAGTGGCATCAGTGGCAGCAGGCATGGAAGTCGGTAAGTACTATGCTAATAATTAATACAGATCAACCTCATCTCAAACTAAGCAAAGTTTGTAGTATGGACACAAGAAACATCCATAACTTAGCATTACTTAAAACATTCAGTGCCAGCGCGAGCTACGCGCTACGAGTGTAGCCGATAACACGGGAAAAACCGTATGTAGCAAAAAGCGCCTACGAACAGTGAACTCCCCTAGTGAGTCGCTGGCAGTTAATGTGTTAATGTTTGTTGTTTATCTTGTTGATATTAGCCCAAATCCAGTTTCTAACTACCGTTGCAGGTAGGGTCATCAAGTCATCACTGAATACAATTTAGCTGTTAAATGTGTCAATTATCTATAAATTCTATTTTTATTGTCAGACTTGTCGTTAATTGAGCTGCAAAGTTAGAAAAATCAATGTGGCAGCAACCCAGGCTCCGCTAGCAGTGAGCGGTAACTCAACCAATTACCGGGAGAACTGGCTTGTCTAAAATGGATCCAGAAGAATCAAGGATTGGAGATGTAAGTACACCTTTCTTAAACTAAAATCATGAAGAGTTTATTGTGCCATTTAAAACTATTGACACTGATCTTCTTCTATGACTATGTTCTACTAAGTGACAAAAGTTTGTTAAAAACTGTTCTATGACTACTATAATTGCATGAAGTTGTCATGGCAACAATGGATGTTGTAAAAGTTGATCCAACTGTAGATTAATTACCTAACTAGAAAGTTCTAGTTTGTTATACTTGTTTTTGGTAAACTAGAGTTAACAACATTGAAAGATACACTACTAAACTACCAATTGACATTTTTTTCACACTGCAGAAAAAGGTCATAATGATTGTAACAACAATTAAAAACTTTGGAACCCGTAGACCTCACTTTCAAAATTGTTTTTTTACCCTGTCTGAATATTGTAGAAGCTGGTTTTGTATGTAAGAATTCAAGTGTATTGACAAAAGAAAAACACCACCACACTTTGTGCCATGAATCTAAGACATAAGGATAAAATATTATTAATATTTAATTTTTATGTACAGTCTAACTGCACAGGTAAAAAGGCATTCGACTGCAGTTTCCAAACCGGCTTTACCTGTGCAGTTGAACTGTACAGTGTACATGCTAAACTGCGCAGGCATAGCCTAGTGTGTATTGCCAGCAGTTTAATTGAAAGATTTAAGTAGGTACTCTTATTTTAAATGTTTTCATTTGCAATACCCTAAGTGGTTTGATTGTATACGTGACAATGGGAAGAATTATGATTTTAGCAGCCTATGTATGTAGGTATGTATGTATGTGTGTGGGTATGTTTGTGTCGTGTATTACCCTAGCATAAAAGCTTAACTACTGAGACAAATATTGTTGAATAAGATGTTCATTGGTATGTTTTTATGCCGCAGGTGGCATAGACTACACTTTAATACATAATAGGTACTCTTTAATAAAATAATAAAAACAAAAATGCTTTAAATAACGGATTAATAGTTACTGGAACAAAATTTAATTTATTTTCAGTCGAAACGAAATCGGACCAATGAAACTATAAAATCCCCCTGACTTAAAAACGACAGCTTTCTAAAAATGACATTAATTTCTTATAATTTGCAAATGAACCTCTGTACTAGCCTGCGCCACTATAGAATCATGACCTCATCTAATCTATTTGTTTCTGTTTCAGTCATAACATATTGGAGGACACTCAAGTTATCGAGGACACGATAGAAATTAACTAAAATCTGCAGCCTCAATTATTTAATGACTTATTTAGAAAAGGGATAGTCATAATATTTAGCTATAGAACGAGAGAGTGCGCCAAAAAAAAGTTCTGACTTTCTGCCTGGAACACACTTCTCAGCAGGCACGTCCATGCATTTCGAAGTCAATAGTAAAAGTGTTTATTTGTTAAGCATATGTAGGTGAAACTATTACAGTGGTATTTAAAAGGTTTTTTCTAACAAACCTTTAAGTTGCAATGTATGTATCAAGTACATATTACAAGATAAATTAGACCCCACGTCTCTTTATTCGATTGAGCTAAAACTTAATATACATTATTTAAGTTGGGTGATAACTGATAACGCAATATTATGGTACCACCGAATATCTGATGATGGACGCAGGATGTGGGCAAAGAAACTCTTTGATATATATAAAGCAACCTAATTTGTGTTTGGGTTTCTTAGAAATTGTTTTTATGAGTAGGTATTAATTGCCTGTTAAGGCCCCAGTACACAATGCGCCATTCTGGGGGACGCATTTATGCGTTAGAGGGAGCAAGTGATATTGCTATCTCATTCTACCGCATGGCTGCGTCCCTTGGTTTGGCCGGCGATGGCCCATTGTGTACAGGGGCCTTTATAGTCGGCAATAAAAACTTTTATCAAAAATATCATTTTTATTTGACAAGATATGTACTTACCACCTTATTCATAAAACTTTACGGACCTGATTTAGTTAAATAATTTTTTATCCCTTTCTTTCAAATACATAAGGGAGCCGGTCTACCTAGCTTTATTTGACGTTCATAAGCGCATTGTAATTATGCCTACTTGAATAAACTATCTTTTATCTTATCTTTATCTAAGTCAAAATGACAGATAAAGACAAACGATTCATAGCTAATTCAGGGCAGTAACACTTTTATGAATAATGCCACTAGGCTAAGCGTATTATGAGACGCAGGCGACGCAGTTCATGCAGCGCAGCACAGAGCAGATTTTGTAAAGTATGGAACGTCCTTACTCTGGAGTGTGCGTACCTAAAGGACGTTCTATACTTTACAAAAATCGCTCTGTGCTGCGCTGCGTGACCTACGTCGCCTGCGTCTCAGCATACGCTTAAGTTTCCGTCACACAGGCGCGTTTCCCGGGCGGGGCGTGAGCGTTTTATATGTAAAAGCGGCGCGCCCCGCTAACGCCCCGCCCGGAAAACGCGCCTGTGTGACGAAGCCTTTAGCCTTACGGCTTGGCCATGACATTGCTCGACTGGCTTCGGCTAAGGCGACAACCATAGGTTGTAGCGAGACACAGCGATCGGACCTTTCGTTCCCATCTAGCCTTCCCTGCTTTAGCCGGAGCCAGTCGCGCAATGTGGCCAACGCGTTAGTATTTTTATAGTTTACCCCGCGACATCATTAGTAGTTTGTTTCAGTTCTTATAAATTGAAATATATGTCATACACTAAAGATAAAGTGATCAAGTCCACCGGTGGCCAAGGCTGGAAACGAGGCAGGGTACGCGGCTAACGTCCCAAATTCTCTTATGTAAGTACATATATATGTTTTGACGACCGGTCTGGTCTAATGGGTAGTCACCCTGCCTGTGAAGCCGCGGTCCTGGTTCGAATCCCGGTAAGGGCATTAATTTGTGTGATGAGCACAGATATTTGTTCCCGAGTCATGGATGTTTTCTATGTATTTAAGTATTTGTATATTATATATATTAGTCTAAGAGCTAGCCACGGAAATAGGTACTTATGCAATTTATAGAGCAACGAAATCCCTCTAGTTAGTGGGCCATACTATCATTATTAATTAATCCAGCATGGCAGCAGTTCAGCGGTGGGTGTGTGAGTGGATGGGCAACAAAGGGGTTCCGTGGCTAACTCTCCGGTTATATCGTTGTCTGAGTACTCTGAGTGTGTCTGAGACCAAAACACTTTTTCCCTTTTCAGGTCATTACTATGTATACCTATACATTACGGCCCTCGCTCCGAGCCGTTCCTGGTGCAAAAGCTGCCCATAGTAATCCAGCGTTGAAAAGTTGCTAGCATCATGGGCACTTTCGCACCGGGGACGACAATTAATGATTTGTTTGTATACCATAATTTAATGTGAAAATAAACTTGGTTTATCTTTTTGGCAATAGTTGTGTTATTTACCCATTTATAATATTCTCTCCAGCAGCACAGAGCCGATATTGTTAAGAGCCCATCAACGTGCACACTAGCGCCACTGCTAAATAATCGTGATTATTTCAAATTAACGTCAGGTATTTAAAAAAGGGGGCCGCTACGTACTGTATTTTGTATTTGGGGCATTATCTATGAAAAGGGACCTTATTGTCGATGGCGCTTACATCGCGCGGCATTATATTTATATCGGAGCATCTTTAATAACGACGTAAGCGCCATCGACAATAAGGTCCCTTTTCATAGATTCCGTCACATTTAAGTACCTCTTGAATACATCAAACTAGTTTTTATGTTGCTGGATTCTTCAATCTATGCGTCCAAAGTTAAAACGGCCGTTTTTGTTTTAAGTTCATAGATCGGCGAATCCAGCAACATAAAACTAGTTTGATGTATTCAAAAGTTACTTTAATACTATGTAGATACAATACGTAGCGGCCCCCTTTAAAAAAATCTTTCGTTAAATTTAAATTATCACGATTATTTAGCAGTGGCGCTAGTGTGCACGTTGACGGGCTCTTAACTTACCTAGTAAACATAGAAGACTGACAACAGTGCCAACGCCGCGAGAATATTGACATTGTTGTTAATGGATTTAACATAGTTTTTTAAAATTTAACATTAATTATTAGAGTATTAAACTCTGTCTGACCGTAGTTATAGTTACTAAAGTAGGTAGACTTATAGCATAATAGAGCATTTAGGAATATTCTTATTTAACCTTTTGACCGCCACAGACTAACTAGATGCGTCTTTAAATAAGAACGTGCTTAAAATGCTTTAATTATACTATAGTGTATATATATGAAAGTCGGATTAAATACGTTTAGAAGCTATAAGTAGTAACAGTGACAGATTTTGTACGCTAAAATGAAAAATAAGAATAAGCGACACCTACATGCGGGGAATGCTGTTTTGTATGAAGATTGACCATAGAAAAATAGGTAAATAGATGAGGTAGGTATTTGTGTGATAGTAAAACATAGTTGGTTATAGGCGAAATAAGTATTTATTAAGCTGGCTCGCACGCGCACATTCTCAAGAGCCCATCAACGTGCACACTAGCGCCACTGCTAAATAATCATGATTATTTCAATTTAACGAAAGATATTTAAAAAAGGGGGGCCGCTACGTACTGTATCTTGTATTAAAGTACCTTGTGAATATATCAAACTAGTTTCTATGTTGCTGAATTCGTCAATCTATAAACTCAAAACAAAAACGGCCGTTTTAACTTGGACGCATAGATTGACGAATCCAGCAACATAGAAACTAGTTTGATGTACGAGTATTCAAAAGGTACTTTAATACAAGATACAATGCGTAGCAGCCCCCTTTTTTAAATATATTTCGTTAAATTGAAATAATCACGATTACTTAGCAGTGGCGCTAGTGTGCAGGTTGATGGGCTCTTAACAACAGCCGGTTTTGTGCATGATGCTTAGGAAGTCCTCGGGGAGCGCCTTCCTTAATTTCCCCCTGTATCCACGAGAAGTTTTCTGGAAGAAAAATAAGGAAATAAGTAACAGCAGGTTCATGTGGCAGCTATGAATGAAATATTTTCACATGAGTGCAGGCTATTTGCACCCAAAATATAGCTACTAGTAACTAATCGACGGGAACGACCATTTCGGGGAATAATATCCATTGGTTTTTATATATATTATCCGCTAGTTTTTATATATATGTATTATCCATTGGAGTCTCGTGAAGAGCAATATGAACGCTTACTGATGCACACCAAAAATATGAAAGTTAAGTTTTGTCCTAGACTCGAGGTTGCTGCTTGCTGCGCATTCCGCTAGTCATCAAGCAATAGGCCTGTATTATTTTTTTTGAATAAAAATATGACTAAGTATGTTTGTCAACAATACAGCACAATAGAACTAGAACTGGATGCCTTAGTTAAACCTTAAATGCATTCCCAGATTATGATATGATATGATTTATTTATCTCACAATATACAATTTCACTTAAAATTACACATGGTAGATTTTCAGGAATTTATATTGTGATTGTCAGTTTTTTTCACATAATGAATAATTGAATATGAAGAATAACAGTATGTATCCTAGACCCAGTAACTACTTAACATAACTATCAAACAATAGTTACCTATCTCATTGCACAATACAGCCACACTCATACTTATTCAAAAAAGTTACTAAGACACGCCTAGTGGAACGTCACAGTTTTTTATGTCTAGTAAGTACTTAATTCAGTGCTCAAGAGAACTTACCTTCTGTGTGCAAGTTGCTCGAGAAAGGTATTGACTTACAGTAGTCTGGCCAATGGACAAGCCATCATCTTGACTAGTCCCGCGTTGGTAGTTGCCATCAGCTACCAGTATTACAGCTAATACTGTTAAAACCTAAAACAAATAAGAACATAGATGTAATATTTGTACCTAGGTAAGTAGACTTTCCCCTTTAGGTTAGGATATGAATGTTGAGGTAAAAAGTGGCTTAAATAAGTAACCTCTGTTAGTAAGTATAAGATTGTGCAACAGAATATCTTAACATACTAATTTTTACAATTATAATATGAGATAGTATTTAAGAGTTTAGTAGCATTGTCATTGAGACGCCTGTCTTACATGGAATACATATTAACTTTAAAGAAACACTACAATTTTATTAAGCTTTACCTTTAAGGTGTTTTGGTAATCCATCACCGTTTTGAGACTCTGCGTTAAGTTCGGCACATAAATGCACTGCACACTCCTTACACTCTGTAAATATGCCGAAACTCTTCGTCTGGCATATCAAACGGGTTGCAAGCGTTTCTTAAAGCTATGCACGAGATTTTTCGACGCTTTGTTTCTTCAACAGCAGCCGCGAGTAGGAATAATAAAATTTGACTTCCCTGCAAACAAAATATTGACTATATTATATAAAGCGGAACATTGTAACTAATAACTCTCAATATAATCATAGAAAAACGGATATTTACCTGTAATTTGTATTTGTAATAGGTTTATTCACTAGTTTTGCTTTCACGACAAGGCTTATCGTCACCTAAGAAGCACTTAGATAAAATTAACTAAGTTGAACTGTCAAAATGGGATAATATGTCAAATTATCCAACCCCCATGTTATGCAAATTGTCTTCTGTCATCTACCGCTGTCAAATGTGGATAACTCCATATATCGTCTGCTACCATAGTATGCATGATAAAATCGTCGGTAACTAACGTTTTATTCACATATTTTATACCATATTGCGTGATAACTGCTACCGTGCTAAGCCCACAGAATCATTCCCTTATTTTGGTAAATGATGTGGCAGATTTTATTTGCGACGGAAAAATAGTTATACTGAAAGAAAACCCTAATATAGTCTTTACTATAAAATATCTAAATACAAATGTGCTTGATAGTCCAGTACTGGATTCTGTGCTAACATCACATTGGTCATCATTGTTTATTATAGTTACCACTGAAGATAGCGTGTATAATTGTGTAGACGGAAAATTAAATGAAGAGGCTTTCAATAAAATTGAAGAATTTCTAAATGATTTATGGTACAAACATCGCATAATGTATGCTTTCTTAAGTCTGCCGTATGTCTGCCCGAACGAATATGTTGTTTATGATGGCATAAAGTCAAACGAAGGGGAATTGTATAACAGAACCATTAAACTTGTTCGAGAAGAACAATTACCAGAAATAAAGTCCAGTAAAGCATCTAGGAGGCTTACTCGACACTATCCCCTTAGAGGCAATATCTTTTACCGGTTCCCCACGGCTATTCAGGAATGTGAAGGTACCGACATCTACATAAAAACCAGTCAGGAAACCAGTGGCGGGTTTTGTGGATTGGACGGACTCGTAATGTCTGATATAGTGACACACTTTGAATTTAATTTATCTTTGCCATCCTTGGGCGCAGACTCCCACAAGTATGGGTATCAGCAGCAGAATGGAATTATAACAGGAAGCTTAGGACATGTAGTGAGAAAAGATGTGGACTTGTCCTTCAACTCAAGGTTCATGACGAAATATACCACGGGGCAACAGCGCTACATATTCGTATATCCCGTTGCAAGTGACGCTCTTTGCGTTATTTTGAAACAACCTGAAGAGGAACCTCTCTGGCGGTATCCTATCAACGCTTATAGTTTTCCGCAGTGGCTATTTATTCTCGGCTGCCTCACTAGCATTGGAGTCATAATGTGGGCATTTGCAAAGATCAAAAATAAAATAAATAATACTAGAGCTGCTACGCTCCTCTCTTACACCTTGAACTCTATAAATGCTGGTCTATTCGGCTTCTTTTTTAAGCGAAGAAGCAACTTACTTCTATTTAGAGCTAGCTGCTTGTATGCTTCAATTATGCTGCTTGCGGAATATCAGGCAAGTCTTCGACGTTTTTAGGGTTCCGTAGCCAAATGGCAAAAAACGGAACCCTTATAGATTCGTCATGTCTGTCTGTCTGTCTGTCCGTCTGTCTGTCCGTCCGTATGTCACAGCCACTTTTCTCCGAAACTATAAGAACTATACTGTTGAAACTTGGTAAGTAGATGTATTCTGTGAACCGCATTAAGATATTCACACAAAAATAGAAAAAAAACAATAAATTTTTGGGGTTCCCCATACTTCGAACTGAAACTCAAAAAAATTTTTTTCATCAAACCCATACGTGTGGGGTTTCTATGGATAGGTCTTCAAAAATGATATTGAGGTTTCTAATATCATTTTTTTCTAAACTGAATAGTTTGCGCGAGAGACACTTCCAAAGTGGTAAAATGTGTGTCCCCCCCCCTGTAACTTCTAAAATAAGAGAATGATAAAACTAAAAAATATATATGATGTACATTACCATGTAAACTTCCACCGAAAATTGGTTTGAACGAGATCTAGTAAGTAGTTTTTTTTTATACGTCATAAATCGCCTAAATACGGAACCCTTCATGGGCGAGTCCGACTCGCACTTGGCCGCTTTTTTTTTTATTTATTGCTTAAAATCATGCTCTTCTATTATCTGAAGCTTTGAAATATTATTCTTACTTCATTTTATAGAGTTACATAAACTACATATTCACAACCCGAGTCCGATACGACGTGTTATACAGCTTGTCTCATCTCGCGGAGTCGGACACTGTAATTCAAATATCACCATCCATTTACACCTTAATAAATGAGTCTGTCAACGAAGTTGGAGACGTCCTTCTATCTCGGGTAATACAAATGGAAGACTCGGATTCATTCGAATACGTTGCGCATCACTCGAACACTGCGACTTTGGAAAGGAAAACTGATGCGATTATGATTATCCTAATGAAATACGAAGACGGATCCGGCAGGCCTACATTATATGTAATGAATGAGTGTGTTCGCTCCTTCTACTTATCGTATATTGCAAATTTGGGTAAGTTTTCTATATTCATAATTTCAAGATATGATAATAAGTATAACCATGTGACTCGGTCTTTCGGGTAACTCAGCCAATCCAACCTAATTCTTCGTTTACATTCTCTTCTAAAAGAACAGCAAACGCCTCGGCCACAAAACGTGCATAAAACGCATGTGAGCGAAGTATATGCTCGACACTGACGACGACCGTCATAGTCATAGTTGGGTACAGTCGCCATCAGATAATATATCGGAGCTGTTGAGGTGCTCAAAAATATCTGAACACGCACCCTAACACCTTGACAATAGAGGCGTATTCAGATATTTGTGAGCACCTTGGCCGCTTCGATAATCAATCAATTCCAAGTTTCCAAGCAATCAAAATGCCAGAGACCTCGGATTACAAGTATGACTCTTTTCTTTACAGAATTGCCATTCGTGGACGTAATTGACATGTACATGATGCGTCTATTCGAGACGGGCTTGACGGGCATGTACTACACCTGGACGAGCCGCGCCTTAGGGCTCCAGGTGTCGCTGCCCAACCTGTACTCGGAGCCGCGGCCCGCGTCCAAGATAGGCCTGAAGGAGCAGGTCATCGCCTTTACTGTGCTATTGGTGGGATATATTGCGTCTGTGATCGCGTTCGTTGTCGAAATTTGGTTTGATAGGCGGCAGAAATATCCTTTTATACATTAAACTTACTTGTAAAGAAGAAGAAGGTAATCCTCGCTTCAGAGAAAGGTTTTTTCATCAGTACCATAGATCTTATGTGCACTTGTGTGTTCGCGTGCGGAAACAACCGCTGTCACGGATTTCTGAACAAAATGTGTGCTATTTCAGCGGTTCCGGGGGAATCATGCACTGGAACAAGTGGCACATCAGGCGGTCTAGCATGAGTTGCGTTATTGCGCGCGACTCCATACATCTTGCGCGAATTCAAGTATGGAGTCGCGCGCGAGAACGCAACTCATGCTAGACCGCCAGAAACTATTGTCGCCCAAATTACTTTTTAAATTTTTTTAATAGTACATTACTGCAGACGCCGGGAAAGAAGGGCTTGCCGGGTGAGTAGGTATAGACGGCCGACCGTAGGGAGGCCGGATAGTGATACGAAGTCGACAAGACCTTTTCACGGCTAGGCATGTATAGTGCTTTTCTCAAACATATGCAATGAAATAGAAAAATTCACCACTCAAAAAAACAAATTATAAATATTAACCACAAATATTAGCTACACGACAAAAGTTTTTTAATTTTCCTTCCAATCCTGCCATAACGACTTTTTTTTACGGAAGTCATCCGTATTTCGCGTGTGTAGTGTTCGAATAGACCCTATTAGGGCCATTATACACAACCTGATAATAAGAATCTCAATTTCAATAAATAAAATAAATACAGAGGATTTTAAATATTGTCTATAGTCTCTGGTGACTTACGTATAGACAAGATGTTAAATTTATTCATCAACACATTGAATCATACAGATTCGTATTCTTAATATCAGTACGTTCGTGCGGTTCGTGTATAACAGGCGTTAACACGGATATTTTGGTCCGATAACCATTCATTCACTAAAAATATAAAAAAAAAAAATATAATTCGGCTGTTTAGCCTGTTCATGGACACAGACCCTAGAATTTAGAATTAGAATTTAAAAAAAAATTACTTCCCGGCCTAGGCCTTCAATTTCGTATGAAATTCCTTTAGAGTTCTCTGGAGTTGCTCCGCCCTAAACGTGATACTTCGAAGCCTGATATAACGCCCGGAGCGACGACATTTCATTGCATGTTTGAGAAAAGGCAGTTGTAAGCGCCATATTTAAATTAACAGGTTTATTAAATAACAATATGATGATGATTTGTAATCGCGTTCTAATAGGTATTATTAATAGTACTACATTTGCTCACAATTACTTATGGAAGTCGTTTTTAGGAATATAAAGAAATAATGTTTTAGAGTGTCTTAAAGAAGGTATCAAAAGATAACTATTTGTCATGTCAACTTTTATTTTCAAAATATATAATTTTAACAATAATGTGATAACAAAATCTGAGGAACATCACTAATTACGAGTATAATACACCTCCCACAAAATTGCAACCCTTAAACAACCTTCTAAACTAAATTCTACCAACACAAAAAATAAAACCATGTATAAATCAAACATTATTACAATAAATATCAATCATAATATGTTGAGCATTTAGGTAAAAAATTGTATTACTAAATGGTAAAACAATATATTGTCATCTAGATCTATCTAACTTATACTATAATAATTATATGATATTCAGCCTATAATAATATTATAACAAGAAGAGCAGTGCATTCATATTAACATTTTTTTTTGACGACTGGTCTAGCCTAGAGGGTAGTGACCCTGCATGTGAAGCCGCGGTGTTGGATTCAAATCCCAGTAAGGGCATTTATTTGTGTGATGAGCACAGATATTTGTTCCGGAGTCTTGGGTGTTTTCTATGTATTTATGTATTTGTATATTCATATATTATATATATATCGTTGTCCGAGTACCCACAACACAAGCCTTCTTGAGCTTACTGTGGGACTTATTTAGTCAATCTGTGTAAGAATATTATAGGACATATTTATTTATTTATATATGTATCTTTATGACTTAAAAACTGCATAACTTAATATGAAATGCATTTTTATCGAAATATATTATTAATATTCGGTATATTTCCCAATGTTTTCCGATCTTGAAGATGTGTACGAGTAAGTGCTGAGAAATTATTTTTATACATCTTCAAATCGTACCAACAAATACATAAGTAGGTATAATCTTGGCTTTAAATCTATAATGAAAATTATAATAATACAAGTACATAATTATCGTTGGTGTCATTGTAATTGTATTTAGAATTTGTTTTGTACTTTTTTTCACAAAACACCAAGATGACATATGCTTTTCTACCAGTGAACCGCAGTGTCAATCAGAGACACATACTCATATTTTATTTATTTATACATACATTTTATTTAAACATATATACGAATGACTGACGGATGCAATTTGGCGATACAATACAACTGTAAAATTAGGTTACTTATATCTGATTTTATTTGTTACCTACATCAGAGTATTTTGTGGGGTCCACATCATAAATACCCTATGATATATTATTTAAATAGATACCATTACAATCGGTTAAAGAGACTTATACCGGGTGTGACCTGTAATATGAGCAAAAAATTAAACTGTTGGCTATACTCCTCAAACTGACCAACATTTGTTCAGCAACTTTTAAAAATAATGAAGACTTAAGACTTCGATTTTTCATACAAAATAAATATTATCTTCAATGTACGCCATTATCATTGTGATTGACGTTGCGTGTCATGCCTTACACATAACAAAATTTTGCAATACATTGCGTCGTAGAAAAAACTGTAAAGTGTATTAAACATCAAAATACAAGTTATTTTTTAAAGTCGCTGAACAAATGAGGAGTGCAGCCTGCAGTTTAATTTTTTGCTCGTATTACATGCCACACCCGGTATATGAACATCGTTTTTAATTATTCTGTACAGAAAAAGGGGCTACGGTTAAAAATAACTAAGATCATTCGAAATTCAACCAATAATCCGTACAAAAATCTAATCTACTCCAAGGCAAGATAATATTTTTTAAATTACTATAACTTATATATTACGAGGTGAAATCATTTCAATGTAAATGTAATTCACACTAACCTGAATAGACTTTTGGATTTTCTAGAGTCAACTTCAGTGATAGGGTTTCATATTGCAATCTTTTTAATATACTTAAGAATAACACCACCACGCACTGTAATATTAACCAAAATAGAAAGGTATTAATAATTAAAAAAAAAACCGTTCTCAATTCTTACATATCGTTTCAGCAGGAATACTAATATGTATCCCATAGACGGATTTGTCCGTATTTAGTTTTTTGGCGTTTTGGGAGTTTTAAAAAGTAATAAGTAGTAGAAGTTTTCATGTACCTAAAAACAATTTACAAAAATAGCTTTATTGACAAGTGTCAATTATTAAGTTAATTTTAATTTTAACTGCCTTACCCGCAAACAGTGAACATTGTATACTACATTTGTCATTTCGTGCATATAAATATGTATTTTAAATTTAACATAAACCTGACTAGAATTATATGACGTCCAATACGTTTATATAATCGATTCACAGTAAAACCACACATTAACTATTATTTTTTAAATTATAAAACAATTCTTCCATTTTTTATCCATTATACAGTCACTACAATAAGTATATCGTCAGATGACAAGCAAAATTCACTAATTACTAAAAATATTTAAACAAAAATCAACCTTCTTGTAGTACTAATATGGTTCACTATGGCTATGAACTTGTGGTGGTAATTAGTGGGTTCTACTTGTCACCTGACGATATATAGTTACCGTAAATCAGTGGTCACACTACTGCCCGCAGGCCGGATCCGGCCAAAGAGAGGAAAAGAGACAGTACAATCCGTAAAAGCAATCTAAGGCCTGGCCTTGGCCCTCGGGTCAAAATGGTTGCACACCCCAAAGGGAAAATACTCTCAACTATAGTCCAAATACATAAATCCTATAACTACAATAACTATAATAACTATAACTATAATAGATATATAGATACATTTAGGAGTAAATAAGGTAAACTACCCAATGATCGGACTTCTAAAGTACCATTATGAGCTCCTGCTTTGTAGGAATGTCAAACTGCTGGCTTATTTTTCTACTTTCAGATCATAGCAGTTATTTTGAGCAAAACCATTAGGTGAGAATGGGAACGAAAAGTCCGATCGCTGTGTCTCGCTCCAACCTATGGTTGTCGCCTTAGCCGAAGCCAGTCGCGCAATGTCGTGGCCAGCGCGTTACGGTACGTAGGTTTTTTTAAATCTTCGACATCGTTAAATAAACACATCAATTCCCAGTAATACCATACATAAACTTAGAATTTATCTTAATTAAATAATATCGGCCCTTATTTGTCTTTTTCACTACCAGTTTAATACAATATTTTGAGCATAAATTGCAAAGAAGTGCATTTTCTGAGCGAAGTTAAATGAATAGATAGGTTAAAGCGATTCATTCTTACTGTTTAATTATATAATACAGAACGGAATTCATATGGATTTAAAATGACATGAGGCGGCATCTTTAATAATATGGAGTAGTGTACATAAACCATTGACGTATATCTCAGGGCTGGCCTTACGGGCAATAAAAATGGGGCAAGAATGGGGCCAGTACAGCAGTGTGACACCGCTACATCGCGATTGGTTGATGAGTTAGCATCTCGCGCGCCATTGGTCGCAACTAGTTGCGTTAGATTGCACGATCGGCTCGAATTTGTAAGTGACACCGCTGAACTAGTACCATTTTTAGTGCACGTAAGGCCCGTCCTGAGATATACGTCAATGACATAAACATTGTGATGTAAACTACCCACTAAACGTATTGAAAGTATACACATATCATCTATGTATGATTTATAACACAATTTTCCTAGAATCCAATCAATAATATGCGTGTCGATTATTATTTACACCACACCACTTGAAGTATTAGGGACACAAAAAAATAGAGCTCAAGCTGCCAACCCGTAAAAAGCTAAAACTACATTATTATACGTATCTACATCTAATGGTAAAGCTACTGAATGTGAGCAAACAATTGTAATTACACATTACACCTAAAAAGCGTTGGAGCCGTTTGGAAAACGCCTATTACCTAGTACAAATACAAATGGAAGTCTCTAACTTGAAGTCGAAATGAAACTGTTGCATGTTAAATATTATAGGCGTTTATACTATAAAACTGGCAACTGAATTGACTTTGGTGATATTTATAAAAGCGTCTATCACCGCATTCATAGAGATGCCGAATAGGCCTGAGCGGTGAGACCAAGAAGTTTCGTACCTACTTCAAATTATTACTAACCGGCTGATATCGGCTTAGATCATTTAAACCAAAGCGAAACGAATGATGCTTTAGTTAGTCTTCTACTAGTTCTTACAGTACTTCGTGACAGGTTAAAGTCAATTAGGCTTCGATAAATGCGGTGGTTCTTTGAAATCGACTTAAAATTCAGGATTTGGAAGATACAAATGTGTTACTAAATGCCTTTGTCATGATTTGGCCCAGAGAGCAAGCTAGCTACATTTCCACAGTACCTAAGTATCACTGTTTAGTATGGCGTTATGCCTTAATTGGTAAATTGCACAGCCTATGGCAAGAATAATAAAACCCGCAGAAAACCGCAATATCTAGTTTGACGAATACGGATTTCGGATATTTCATGTTATTTCTACTCAGATTCACATGCTCTTTCGATCCCATTTTGTCATTCCATTTATATACAATTTAAATAAATAACGCGAGAACGCAACTCAATTCAACTCATGCTAGACCGCCTGATCTGTAAGTTTAAGACGACACTTATATTTTTGATATTGGTTATCAGGTTATCACATTGACGGCCGCTATAACCACTTACTGGTACGATATTACATGAAAAGGCTTATTACATATGTTACAATAAACATATACATGATTAAATGGTACTGCTGCTGATATTAGCCTATATTATTCTTATATTATAACCTGAAAACACTTACAAGCTATGTATAAAAACAGCGAAATCCGGTATGACTGACCCTTTTTATGTAAGCTTACGCATCACACTACAGTACACCTAAAAAACTAGTTCCTATAGTTAGAATTTATTACTCTGTCCGAATTTTATAAAGTCCTAAAATTCGCACATCTTAAAAAATCTAACTATAAATTAATTCCACGGGTTGCCCCGCACAAACACGTTCAATTTCGTACATTATATTTTTTTCAAGTCGAAGTTTTTTTTTATTAACATATTTTTGATCCTTCGTCATTCCATTGTCAACGAAAAATAAATTCCTTTACCTATAAATCTTCAAAAATCTCACGCATTTACGGGACAACGCTAGACCATGGAATGCTCCCTATAGTCCCTATAGAGTTATAGGGTTATCACTGTTAAGTGTATCCTCGACGAATCAATCTATAGTTCGTTTTCTTTAGCATTAGAAAGAAGGTAAGCGATCTTGACATGTATTTTAATTGAAACACGCTTTTTAAAAATCAGTAACTATTACTTATGAAAGCAGAAGAATATAAATGATCGTATTAGATTCATAGCTGTTACATATTTGCCATTATTTATTTTTAAAACGTGTTTTTCAATGTCAAGATTGTTTACCTTATTTCTAATGCTAAAAGAAACGAACTATAAACACATCAGGGCAAGATATATATCACCTAATAACAGGCAGGCACGCGACGAGCAGCGCCAGCAGGTAGAAAAGCCACCGCTACGTGTACTTACCGTTTCTTCTCGAGGGTACCTTGAAGCTGTTTTGTGGGGTCACTGAACTACTGCTCGAGTCTGAGACTGTGGAGAGACTCTGTTGAGACTTGTTAGCCGTGTACCAACCGCACATGCGTTTCACGGCGTCCTCCCAGCGGGTGAATGTGATGTTGTATGCTTTTTTGACGTGGGGCCGGGGATTGAATACGCAGGCGACCTTGCGCATTGACTTTAGCTCCGCTTTGGATTTCCATATACCTGTAACGAGGTAATCAGTTTATTGACAACAGCGTCTCAATCTTATTGTTATAAGATTGATTGATTTTTTAAAAGTGAAAAAAAAAACGGTTATTTGGTTGTTACCAAATAACCGTTTTCTTTTTCACTTCTAAATGTAGCTGTTCACAAAATCAATATCTGGTGGTTTCAATATTTCTTTAAAAAATATTTAGACAAGATTGTAAGAAGTCGGCGGCGTTACATATTTATATGTACATTTTTGGTCAAATCGTGTTGAAAATCTAAGAGGTGAAAATATCTAATTTCTAACGAATTTGTCAGCTCAGTCAGCACCGTCTTATTTTTTTTTTTTTTTTTAATAATTCTAAACAATATACATTGTGTCGAATAGTAATACATGCATATAATTAGTACATACATTAAACACATTAAAAACTAGGGTCAAATATATCTTATCTCTACCAAGTACATATTCAAAAACGAGGCCTTAAAATAGTTACATACAATTCCCATTAAAATATGTCATACACAATTTCATTGATATAATAATAAAATTTAATACTTCTACAACAATAATAATAATGTCAACAATAGATTAATAGGTAGGTATGACATTTACATTAAAAAAAAACATTAAAATAAATAATAAAATTGGTAACCATTGCAATACTAATTAAAAGATCCATTCACAAATTCATCGATAGAATAAAAACATTTGTCAACAAGAAAAGCCTTTAACTTGCGCTTAAATACTTTGCAGTCGGAGATCTGTTTATACTCTATCGGCAGTTTATTAAAAAGATGAACTGCCTGGTAGCTTGCCGAATGTTGTACAACTTTGAATTTAGGCACTAAACTATTTTTAAGGTCTTTTCTTCTTGTTGCAAGTCTTACAGCTCTGTCGTATTCGCATTCAGTGACCTCCAAATTTTTGACTACACCTGATAGCAGAACTAAAATATAAAGGCAAGGCACAGTCAAGATCTTAAGCTTTCTAAAATGCTCCCTGCATGATTCCCATTGTGGTATTCTGACTATAATTCGGATAGCTCTTTTCTGCATCAAGAAAGCACTTTGCGTATTATATTGATAACTGTTACCCCACAATTTAATACGATATCGTAATTTAGATTCTATGAGGGCATAGTAGACCACCTTAAGCTGTTCAGTCTTCGCTTCCTCCCGTAAGCTTCTCAAAGCAAAACAACCTGAACTAATTGAATTATTCAACTCCTGTAATTGCGGTTTCCAATTAAGATTAGAGTCAATCAAAACGCCCAAGAATTTAACTACTTCTACCTGTTCAACTATTTCTCCATTTATATTTAAAAGTAAGGAATCGGTGCATGTAGGACTAGTATTAAATAAAATCGATTTAGTTTTGCTACTATTTAAGGTGAGATTGTTAACTGTAAACCATATAGAAAATGCATTAAGGGCTCTATTAATTATGTCATTAAGTTTAGCTATGTTATCAGCGGACACTACAGCATTGGTGTCATCAGCAAATAATACCAGCTTCAAATTCGGAAAAGAGTCGTTCATATAATTAATTAAGTCGTTAACAAATAATACAAAAAATATAGGACCCAAAATGGAGCCTTGCGGCACACCTCGTCTTATATCAATCATACGTGATTTATGAACTGTCTCGCAATTATTCTCAATGTGTTTCAACTCTACAAACTGTTTCCTGTTTCTTAAGTACGATTGATATAATTTAAGAGCGTTTCCTCTCACACCATAGTGTTCTAATTTACTCAACAAGATAGAATGGTCAACAGTATCGAAGGCCGCACTTAAGTCCAAAAATATACCTGCTACCTTTTTCCCAGTGTTGAGTTGAAGTACCGTATCTTTAATTAGCTCATCAATAGCTTCACTCGTCCCAACACTCTTACGGTACCCGAACTGCCTTGTGTTTAATATTTGATATCTGTTGATATGATCTAACAATCTGTCTTTTAGTAATTTTTCGAACACTTTAGACAGTGTAGGTAACAATGAAATGGGTCTGTAGTTGTTAGGAATATTAGTTGATCCCTTTTTATGAATTGGCAGTACTCTAGCTATTTTTAGTTGATCAGGAAATGTACACAAATCAAAACATAAATTATAAAAATGAGCTCTCCAATAGGTCAATATTGTCCTTAATAATCCTAATTGGTATGCCGTCATAACCTACAGATGACTTAGACTCCATCATCCTAACCAGGCGAGATATCTCCTGAGGAGTAACTAAGGTATTAGTCATCTCACAAGTTACCCGGGCCACATGTTGATGGAGACACATGACCGCTGTTTGTTGGTCCCCCTTTTTGGTCAAATCCTCCAGCAGGTATGTTTAGAAGCATTTCGTCAGTAAAGTGCGGGTGCCAGACTTTGACCATCATTTGTGACTTTCGTATTGCTTTAAGACAATGGGTCCCATACAGACATTTGATCCTCAAAACAAACCTGATCGACTGTTACCATTCATAAAAAATTGCCTAATACCCTATTGGCTATCTCTATGGGAGGCGGAGTTTAGCTCGCTCGTAAGGATTGAGGTAAAAACATTCTGAACTGGTTCCCGCGAATGTTCCCGATGGTACCTACCTAGTTGTAGGCCTACGACATGCGCGCAGCCTAGAGAGGACATCTCGGTGTGCACGGGCCGCTCTACACGGAGCCCTGTCAGATCCGCCACTAGTTGTGCGATGAAGTCGTTGTTTGACACGCCGCCATCCACTCTGGAAATGTCAAAGTTGGATATTAACTTCAATCACTGACAATCCAACCTCTAGACTGAGCTTAGGCCAATTCTTTCATGAAACCGATGCTGCCAAAAATACGGGGGTGCGGGGGGACGAGGTGAGCGAATCCGATTGGTCCGTTCAAAGACACGGACCAATCACGGCACGGGATTGACTCGAAGATGGAGTAACGCTACCGTATGTGTGGCAGAGGGGGTAGCGCGACTATGCTATGTCTAGAGGTTGGACTGTCTGTGACTTCAATAGACGAGAATATACGCGTTATTGACATATCTAGTGAGGTGAGGTGTTTATCTAGTACTAGCGCCCGCCCCGGCTTCGCACGGATTAACAAATTATACATAAACCTTCCCCTTGACTCTACTTATCTATTAAAAAAAACCGCATCAAAATTCGTTGCGTAGTTTTAAAGATCTAAGCATACATAGGGACAGACAGACAGCGGGAAGCGACTTTGTTTTATACTATGATGAAGTAGAATCTGTACACCTTAGTTAACCTTATAATTTCGGATTGATTACCACTATCGCTGCCACTACACTAGGTGCGCTTTAGTCGTCGAGGGCTTCATGCCGACGAAGGATGCTTCTTTGTATGGGGCTTGAAATCATTATTCTGCTAATGAATTACTGTAATACCTGATAATGTTGAACTGATAGTTGTTCTCCTCGCGCACGCAGTAATACAGCTGCGCTATCCGGAACGCGAGGGACTCCAACACTGCCCTCACTAGGTGCGCTTTAGTCGTCGAGGGCTTCATGCCGACGAAGGATGCTTCTTTGTATGGGGCCTGAAATCATTACTCTGCTAATGAATTACTGTAATACCTGATAATGTTGAACTGGTAGTTGTTCTCCTCGCGCACGCAGTAATACAGCTGCGCTATCCGGAACGCGAGGTATTCTAACACTGCCCTCACTAGGTGCGCTTTAGTCGTCGAGGGCTTCATGCCGACGAAGGATGCTTCTTTGTATGGGGCTTGAAATCATTATTCTGCTAATGAATTACTGTAATACCTGATAATGTTGAACTGATAGTTGTTCTCCTCTCGCACGCAGTAATACAGCTGCGCTATCCGGAACGCGAGGGACTCCAACACTGCCCTGACTAGGTGCGCTTTAGTCGTTGAGGGCTTCATGCCGACGAAGCCCGAAGCCGCTGAGCCGTCGTTGTATGGCGCCTGAAAAAAAAAAAGCTTCAGATCAAAGCCGTATCAGGCGTGGCTCACTCCGCGATTTCGTCGCTTTGCTACAGGTAGCTAAAAGTACATCCGTTTCACACCAATTTTGGTGGCCAGCCATAAGCCGCGCGTGGCGCTGTCGCCACCTAGCGGCCATATCTGTCCTGATCGTAACAGACGCGTTTTATTAGAGAGTGAAGCCGGGTTCACATTTGTCTGTCGTGTTGTGTTGTGATGCATCAGAACGGTATCGGTTTCATACATTTAATATAGTTGCGTTCACATTTCTCTGATGCCGTGTGTTGTGACGGTGTATGAAACCGATACCGTTCTGATGCATCACAACACAACACGACAGACAAATGTGAACCCGGCTTGAGTCTTCTGTACCTAGTACTATTATTTATTCTGTGGCCGTATCCAGACGAGGGCAAATCAACCGATTTGATCAGGAAAATAATTGGCGCCAATCTCATCTAGCGTCTACACGTACACAATTTAATCACCAATTTGCATTCCATAGATACTAACTTCGAAATTGGCATTTTTGTCTCCGCACCTGCTGATTTGATGGGAGAATAAAATTGGCGTTTGCGTCCGCACGGCCTGATTCGATCTGACGATTTCATCAGATTGGCGACAAATTGTCTCGTCTGGACTCCACTTAACACTTTCACTATGACATGGAGTCGAAAGACACCGTGAAAAGTATACTGAATTACGAGTTAAGGCGACCCCACACTAGCGTCTCCCGAGCGTCGGTGTCTAGTCAACTCTAAGGCTGACTAGACTCTGACGCTCAAAAGAAGCTAGTGTGGGTGGCCCTTACATTAAGTTCCGAAACGAAGGTGTTAAAGCGGCGGTGATCAATGGATTGCGATGAGAATGTTATTTTTTCGCAGGTGTATAATTTTGTCTTAGGAAAAGTCCGCGCCAGCAATGTAAGTAGTCAGGGACCTACTATTTATTCGCCCCTTTTAGAAACACAAGATCTACTTCTACATGTTTGTTTCTTGTGCTATAGAGGTAGAATAATTGATCGCTGGATGTTATAATTCTAAGGCTGCCAGAATGTCGATGAGATTATGTTTATTCTTACCCCCAATCCACTGAATGCTGGAATAAAGTAGACTCCATCAGTGTCTGGAACCGATTCAGCAATGCTTGCCGAGTCTTGAGGGTTGTCAAAAAGACCTGGAAATAAAATATCGAATAATTTGGTCGCCGTACATCTAAAGAAATAATAATACAATAAAAAAATATATGTCGTCAGAACGGGGTGAAGTAGCATCAAATTTAAACAATCAATATTTCATTTGAAAACATTTGTGAAATCAAATTATACACAGCGAGTGAAACTTATGCGAAAGGCAAATGCTTTGCGAAATTACGGCGTTAAAATAAAAATAAGCAACATGTTTGTACAATAAGAAATGAATCACGCCACGCGTATTACTCGCTTTTTGAACTTTGTTTGATAAACAAGCTTCATGTAGTGGACTGTTTTGGTGCGTTGGTACGAGATCGCATGCTAACTAGTGCCCACGCCAATTACTGGGATTAGTTGCCAAGCGGACCTCAGGCTCCCATGAGCCGTGGCAAAATGCCGGGACAACGCGAGGAAGATGATGGTACGAGATCGCATGCTACATTGTTCAGTAAACGTATTACTTACAGTTCGAAATTATGTTCAAGAAAGTTTACGATGATGTAACGAATAATATAAGGTCAATGTGGCTAATTCCGTCATAGGAACTATTCCGTCCATTTGCGTTTTTCTCGAACAACGAACAAAATTGATAAATTCATCGTTTCAGCAATCAAAAGCTAATGGGTTTTTGTCCTACGATTGAAAATCAAAGAAATACATATACGCTCGTGGACGGAATAATATTAGCTCCTATGACGGAATTAGCCACTTTGACCTTAGTTTGTATTGCATTAGATAGCTAATTACGACTGGTATCTGAAAAGTAGGTTAGACCAGTCTTAGTTCATTGATCGGACCTGCGATTTGCATCGACTTAATATTTCCCCTGTAGATAATTAGGAAAAGCGATTAACTTCATACGGCCATCCTGACTATTCCACGTCCTCATGTCAAATAGCCTACAAGACCTCAAAGCTATACAGAATTTAGTGTCCGACCGAAGATTCGGTTTCGGTTTCGGCCAAAAAACGGCCGTACCTTTCGGCCGGGCCGAAATTTAAGAAATGGTACCTCGTACTATGAAACTAAACTATGTGACAAAGACCAAAATTTGGGGAGCGAGTAGGATAACAATATTTATGTATACAGTGGTATACAGAAATTAATTGGTTTACCTATTAGAAAACACAATTCCCCTAATGAGGGCGCCACTGGACGGTCGACGCACTCTTAATATGTGTATAAAAGCGGTTTAGTAACATTTTTTCAACGATTTTAATAAGTCTACACAAGTTTCGGTTTCGGCCGAAACTAGAACCGAGCCAGAGCCGAACCTTCGGTTTCGGTTTCGGCAAAAAAACATGTTTCGGTCGGACACTAAGAATTCCACATGACCAGTTACTTACCTAAGTTCTCAGCCCACTTGATAATAGAGGCAGTATCGTTGTTTGAGCCCTCAGCAGAGTACACCAGCTCGCCCCCCAGTCTCCAGCCCACGATGGGGTAGAGACCGGCCACGTTGGCGTGGGGCACGGAACCCGTGTTTATGTTGAAAAACGTGCCCGTGCTAAACTACACAGAACTCCACATGGCCAGTAACTTACCTAAGTTCTCAGCCCACTTGATAATAGAGGCAGTGTCGTTGTTGGAGCCCTCAGCAGAGTACACCAGCTCGCCCCCCAGCCTCCAGCCCACGATGGGGTAGAGACCGGCCACGTTGGCGTGGGGCACGGAACCCGTGTTTATGTTGAAGAACGTGCCCGTGCTAAACTACACAGAACTCCACATGGCCAGTTACTTACCTAAGTTCTGAACCCACTTGATGATAGAGGCAGTGTCGTTGTTGGAGCCCTCAGCAGAGTACACCAGCTCGCCCCCCAGCCTCCAGCCCACGATGGGGTACAGGCCGGCCACGTTGGCGTGGGGCACGGAACCCGTGTTTATGTTGAAGAAGGTGCCCGTGCTAAACTACACAGAACTCCACATGGCCAGTAACTTACCTAAGTTCTGAGCCCACTTGATGATAGAGGCAGTGTCGTTGTTAGAGCCCTCAGCAGAGTACACCAGCTCGCTCCCCAGCCTCCAGCCCACGATGGGGTACAGGTAGGGCTTGCAATTCGAATATTCGAATTTGTCGAATATTCGACCTGTTTTGATATTCGAATATTCGGCCGCTCAGGTTTCGAATATTCGAATATTTTTTATTACTATAAAAAAATCTATGTCGTCCGCTGTAGTTACAGTTTCTGTGTGTTTTACGGGTATTTACAGTGAATGAGGAACGGTAGGTACCCAAATACGAAGGAAATAATATTTTTACTGTATTCCTCTCGATAGACTTTGTGAATACAGTGAAACCTAACTCAATTTAAAAGAAAACGAAATCAAAAAGTATGTTATTTTTACGGTGCGTAAGTTTTAAGTTAAAGGGTCATTCTGTTTATTCAGTACAAGCGTACGTTAAGCGAATTTTTGAAGTCTAAACCTTGCCACTTATCGCAATTCTCAAATTTAATCATACCAAACCTGCCCAACTTGGTAATCTAACCATGCACCTTTAGCTGACGAATAATCCACCCAGTACTCAACTAACTTTTTCCCTTAAATATTCCAATATTATATAATTAGCCGACCATTAGGAATAATAACTTGCCAAAACAAATAAAGTCAATAAAGATTCAAAATACAATGAAATTAAAGGCCTTTTTACAGGCCTCTGAGTGATTACAAGTTAATTTAAATCGGAAAATAATTACCTACAAAAAAAAATATCTTACATACCTAGGTGTTTGGATGGTTAAAGTTATATTATTTCACGCAACGACGCATTTATAATAAGTTTTATCTAGAAATATTAAATACGTCTAATTTTGGCGTTTTACTTGTTTTTATAAATGTGGGCATCTTATAAATAGTAGGATGATAAAATCTAGTCAATATAGTGGATTTCTGCCAAATATCCTTAGTTTTAGCAATATATGAAAAAAGCTTTTGAATAAAACGATAATAAACCGATTTCTCGTTTCTTTTCTTATTTTTTATAATATTCGAATAATTATTCGAATATTCGAATACGTCGTCAGAAAAAGTCGAATATTCGAATATCTGAAAGTTTCGAATATTTGCAAGCCCTAGGTACAGGCCGGCCACGTTGGCGTGGGGCACGGAACCCGTGTTTATGTTGAAGAAGGTGCCCGTGCTAAACTACACAGAATTCCACATGGCCAGTAACTTACCTAAGTTCTGAGCCCACTTGATGATAGAGGCAGTGTCGTTGTTAGAGCCCTCAGCAGAGTACACCAGCTCGCTCCCCAGCCTCCAGCCCACGATGGGGTACAGGCCGGCCACGTTGGCGTGGGGCACGGAACCCGTGTTTATGTTGAAGAACGTGCCCGTGCTAAACTACACAGAACTCCACATGGCCAGTAACTTACCTAAGTTCTGAGCCCACTTGATGATAGAGGCAGTGTCGTTGTTAGAGCCCTCAGCAGAGTACACCAGCTCGCTCCCCAGCCTCCAGCCCACGATGGGGTACAGGCCGGCCACGTTGGCGTGGGGCACGGAACCCGTGTTTATGTTGAAGAACGTGCCCGTGCCCATGGTGAGTTTCACGTCGCCGACTCCAAAGCAGCAGGAACCCCACATGGATGCTGTCTGGTCGGCCATCTGTAGAAAGTTTAAGACATCCTTAACCTTCAAATCAAGGGTGAACAGGCATTCTGGGCAGGCTCGCTCCATCGTAGGCCACGTCTTCGCCTCGCCTAGTCTGTGGCCATGAGTAAGCCCATTTATAATATAAAAAAAAAGTTTAAGACTTAGAGTCAGTTGCACCAAACTGTTTGTCATCGTTAGACTTCGCCAGATTTTATTGTATGGAAAGTTTTATAGTGAACCGCTGCGGCGCTCCGGGTGACGTTGATCAGTCTGTCAAGTGCGGATGGTGCAACTGATTTAGAAAATCTACGATTTAGTCTGGGAAATTTGGTACTTACATATAGCTTCAAACGGACTCTCAGTTCTAGGGCAGTAGATGAATGCAATTATTTTGTTTTATACGTTAGGATGAGAGGACCAAAGGGTCCAATGTTCATTACCAGTTTAAATAATGATTTGAAGTGGGTATGAAAATTAACAAAAACATTTCAGTTTTTTTTCTAAAAACACGGTTTTTAACGAGTTAAGAAAGAATCTTCTTCTTAGACTTTCTACCCCTTCTAAATTAGGAGATTCTGATACCTGTATTCTTATCTTATCTTATACCTTTAAACTCTTGTATATTTATTTATTATTTATTTATTTATATGTATATAGGTATATTTTGAGGATCTCAGAAACGGCTCTAACGATTTCGATGAAATTTGCTACATGGGGGTTTTCGGGGACGAAAAATCGATCTAGCTAGGTCTTATCTCTAGAAAAACGCGCATTTTTGAGTTTTAATATGTTTTCCGAGCAAGCTCGGTCTCTCAGATACATTACACGAGTTATAAGGGTCGAGGAGAGAGCCAGATATTCGTAGGTACAGATATATATGTTTACTCGTTTACTCACGAAGGTACTCGTCCCGCCAATCTGTATTCATTATTCAAATTAGTGCGGAACGACAAGGCGAGGAATCGAGGGCGTCCTCGTGAGTAAATAGATTTGTAAGTGATACAAGCCCCATCCATGTGTAGGTATAGGTACAGTCAACGTCAAATACACGGCGGGGACAACCTAGGTAACCAAATATATTGCAATATATCCTTAGCCCTAATTATAGGTGTGTATACATTTGGCCATTTTGGCTGTCGCTATTTCAAGTTGTCTGTACTTCAATTATATACAACTTTTAGATAAAGTATACCTACTTAGAACAGCATACGACGAAGTTGTAATATGGGTTATGTAAGGTTTACTGTAATTATGTTGCCGTGTGTGACCGTCATTTAAGTGGCTATAAATAGTACTTTAGCCTCACGTAGCCGTACGTATAGGTATAGATTATTAAAAACCGGACAAGTGCGAGTCGGACTAGCTCACCGACGGTTCCGTACTTTTTAGTAATTTAAAAATAAAACTAATAAGGATTACGAATTGTCATTCAACGTATCGATCATACTAGGCAGCACGCTCATCAGATTTTTTAATGACTACTCCTAACCAACGCTATACCAATTTAAACTATACTTACACAACTTATGATAGGTATCGCATGCCCCCATATATCAGGCGTAGTGGTCCCGAAGTGCTTGCCCGCCGTGTCCACTATGGTGGGTAGCACAGAACGCGGTATCTTGAAGAGAGACAGCGCCCAACCGCCCCATTCCATGCAGAAAGGGTCGAAGAAACCAGTGGCTGATGCTGATGACACGTCTGACACGTGAATTTTGCCTCCTGTTGCAGAATAATAGTACTTATGTGTAGGTAACTGCTAGACCAACCTTTAAATAGATTAAAAAATAAATAAAATAAAAATCGAAGAAGCGAACATCCATAAACAATAGGTACACACTCTGCAACAAAGAGCTGACTCGTGTTAACCAGATCCGTGACCTCGGCGTAATTATCGACTCAAAACTCACCTTCGTACCACACATAGATAACATATTAACTAAATCTTTTAAGCAATTGGGATTTATATTACGAGTAGGAAAGCCTTTTAATAGATTGTCAACTTATAAAGTATTATTTAACACTTATGTCCGCAGTAGGTTAGAATTTGCTAGCGCCGTTTGGAATCCACTTTACAAAATTCACATTGATAAAATAGAGAAGGTACAGAGAAAGTTTGTCAAGGCAATTGACTATCGCACTGGACATAAATACATAGACTATACCACCTCCATGAAAAGACAAAATACTACTTTATTGAGTTCTCGTCGCGAACGTATTGATGTCTTGATCCTCTACAAAATTATTAATAACATCATCGATGCCCCTTCGTTAATACACTCTCTTTCTTTTAGAGTACCCCGGCGTTGTGAGCGAGCTTGTAGAAAAAAACCCCTCTTTCATATCCCCCGTAGTCGTACTTCATATGCAAAACACGGTTTCATTAGGAGAGCGCGCAGGCTTTATGATGAAAAGTTTCAAAATGTAGATATTTTTCATGAAACACTATCTAATTTCAAACGATTATCTTTACAATGTATTCAACAGGCATTATAATTGTTATCTTTCAAGTTTTCTGGCACTGTTCATTAATACACCGTTTAAGTATGTTTGATTTATATAGATAATTCATAATTCTTATGTATTTTCATATTTTAATGTTCAGGTTTATATAATCCAATTAAGGAAACTGTAAGTCTACAATATTACTAAATGCAATTGTATCCAATGTAGCAATACGAGACTGTTTGTTTCTAAATAAATAAATAAAATAAATAAAAAATAAAATTCATTTATTACAAGCTACAATCAGTTGTAAACAGTTGTCTTATTGATACATCACAAGGTCATTCCTAAAAATACTGTACAAAAAAATATACAAAAAGTAACCAGAATTAAAAGATTAAGTTGGCCTGTAAGAGCTGTCGCAAATTGATTGAAGTGATTTCAGATAATTATCTAGTTATGAGACAACTACAACTCGGAGAGGAGAATAGAAGATTTATTCATAAAAATACACACATCATCAGATCGTGACCTGATGAAAATGGGACCAAAGTACTGAGAAATAATTATATTCTTACAAACAAAATAGAATTTTCCAAATCAGCCCAGCTGTCTTTGAGAAAGCAGAGAACAATAGTTATATCACACACACACACGCACGAAGTTCCTAGTCATACTTCGAAATATTGCAGGCGTTCAAAAATGCAAACTTGAATAAAAGTTAGCATTATGAAACGTGGGTAAATTATTTTGGTAACGATTGTTGGATTTTGTCAAGGATTTTTACTTGATCTTGACCTAAGGGAAATGAATAGGTACGATTTCTAAACGTACAACAAGAAACAGACAATGTAATTTAATGATCATACCATTTAGTTTCCTAATGATAGTGTTAACATTGTAAGTAAGGTCAATGTGGCTTATTCCGTCCACGAGCGTATATTTCTTTGATTTTCAATCGTAGGAAAAATCCATTTGTTTTTGATTGCTGAATCTAAAAGGAATCGCTGCTTATCGATGAAATTATCACTTTTGTTCGTTGTTCGAGAAAAACGCTAGTAGACGGAATAGACCCTATGATGGAATTAGCCACACTGTTAGGTATATTTTAAAAGTTAAAATTGCCTAAAGCAATTTCTGCCAGTGTTATACCAACACGCACAAGTTGAAAATACTTTTATTTATTAATTTTACTAAACAAACTATTACTTTTGAAATGCAGATTTTAATCGACATTCACTCAAGGGCAAGTTAGCGTTGAATCGGAGAACGCGTAACAAACTATCGTAAAGGCATTAATTATAACAAGCAAAACCAGTATTTCGAATGGTGTCGCTGTCACGGTAAAAGTTCGTGGAAGATTTTACGTCAGACACGCAAGTTTGGAGGAAATAGTTATGTATGTATATACAAACCTCGTTTTCAATGGTACAATAAATTTAAAAAAAGATTGGCTACACATCAGTTTATACCTATTGGTTTATTTTGATTTAAAATAAGTTTAGGAATAGGTAATTAAGGTTTTTTTTAAACGACTTTGGGAAGTAGAGTCGAATTTAGAGATGTAATTTATTTATACACTAGTGACCCGCCGTGGCTTCGCACGGGTTAACAAATTATACATAAACCTTCCTCTTGAATCACTCTATCTATTTAAAAAAAACCGCATCAAAATCCGTTGCGTAGTTTTAAAGATCTAAGCATACATAAGGACAGACAGATAGACAGCGGGAAGCGACTTTGTTTTATACTAATGTAGTGATATATATACCTATTTATTTACCTACACAAAATGTTAAAAATTTACCTGTAAGTTTGTGCAACAGCCACGTGTCCAGTGTCCCGAACATGACGTCATCCCTTTTCGCAGCTTCTTTCAGCGGCGCGATGTTTTGTAACGCCCAGCTTAGCCTTAACGTAGTCTAAAAAACAACCATATTTATATCTGAATCTGAAGTTACGAGGCCTGTGACTGATAAGAGTGATTAGCCTAATAATTTAAAATAGTAATGGTGTAAAATTGATTGAGCATGATTAGATACAATCAAATTCCTATTTGAAAAATCATAATTGACCGAACGTCTGAACCGAACTCGGATCATAATAGGTTTATTGCCGATTCAGCTCTTGGAAATTTTTCAAAAATAGCAATGGTACGGGGTTTCCCGAAGTCCAGTTCAGTTCAGTAATAAAATAAAATACTTGATTGTCTCGGCGTTTTTTTTTTGTTTAATGTACATACTACACGTGTATGCCGGTATTGCCGGTTTTTAGATATTATCAATACTAGATTCCACACAACTATTTTATTTACATACTAGACGAAGTCAACAGATATCAATATCACACGCCTGTGTGAAAAATAATGGAGATGGTTTCCAGTTTGAAAATTATCATAATGTAAGTATTAATAATCCAGGATATCAATTTCCTAATGGAAAATAGAAATCATCCACATTAATTAAAAAAAAATGTAAAAAACGTGTAAGTAATTGGTAAGTAAAAGAAAAACATTCCTTAAAATGTTTTGTCAACGTGTTTTTGGGCCAGCCTTTAGTAAGTCGATAAACGTAAGATGTAAGGCGTATATATACCTAGTGGTTTATTGATATACGAATGTGGTATTAATGTCAGACCGCCTGGGCACACTTTACATGCACCTAACTACCTAGTGTCCCTAACAAAGGCACTGAGCCAGATTCGATTACAATACGGGTCACAACGATCATTGTTGCATTTCTCACGTTGCATACTCGTAAGCGACTGTGAAATGATCCCGCGCAGTTCTAGTGTTACGGCCCGAGATACACTTGTAAGTTTTACTTACGTAAGTAGGGACAAAACTATTTGTTAGAATGAGATAACGATATTCATCTCTCATTCTGTAGTATAGCTCTGTCCCTACTTACGTAAGTAAAACTTACAAGTGTATCTTGTGCCTTGGAGCTTGTGGAGCATTGGTCAGTGTCGTTTTCAAACGCTACTTTACTGAGTTGAAAAAAGGTTTTTGTTCGGACAATATGATATCTCTTGGTTTAACCTGTATTCCTAATACTATACCCTAGCCTAGCAAGCCAGCTTTGTCAGTAGAAAAAGGCGGGAAATTTTAAAAAAAGTAGACGAGAAGGATCGATCTCCCATACTAATTTTACTTATCTTATATTTCAATAAAATGTATTTTGTACTAAGTTTCAAGTTCCTAGCTTAAAATAAAACTTGTAGGTAGAGGTACACTTTCATCCTCTAATTTACCCCCTTAGGACTAGATTTTGTCAAAATCACTTCTTATTTCTTCAGTTTTTATAGTAGGTACCTATGCAAATTCATAAGAGCGCGTCATCTATTCTTGCGCGCTTCGCTAAAATACTTAGGTACTATTAAAACAAAATACATAGGTAGATACAAAAAATCTTTTTCAAATACGTTCGTACCTATGCAGAATAATGGAGTGTAATAGGTACATAATATTTAAGTATCTGAACAAAGGCATAGAGAAATAAGTAAGACAAGAGTGCTCACTCCATACATCAGTTCAGACTATTAATTTCAGTGTCTACATCTAGCATCGAGTAGCGGAACTATCAGTACTGCTACTTGACAATAGATGTAGCACCGACCGGAAAGTCTTATGCTGTTGAGATAAGACTTTCCGGTCGGTGCTACATCTATTGTCAAGTAGCAGTACTGATAGTTCCGCTACTCGATGCTAGATGCTAATAGTATTTTTGGTACTAAAACTGATGTATGGAGTGAGCACTCTATGTATTTTTTTCTCTATGACAAAGGTGAAAAAGGTTGTATACAATTTACGAACATTAACATACACATGAATGCATAAACAATGTTAATGTTTACAATTTTGCACCTTAGCCCTTTGCAATAAAGAGAAAAATGTATACATATTTTTGACGTCCTCAGTGATGCCCTTTCAATGAACCTTGCGCTTGCGGTCACAACAAAACAACTTATAATTATTATTTAATAACTATCGAAGTATACATTTTTTCATTGTTCGATTATCAGTCTTAACTCCTTGAGTTATAGTGCAGTTTAGAATGGGACCTTCAATTGACTTTATCAATACTAAGATAATTTATGTCCTAAACAAGACAGGATACTTTATAAACCTAAATAGATATCATACACTAAAGAAAAGTGACCAGGTCCAAGACCGGTATCAGTCATTATTTTTCCGACATTTCCTTCATTTCATAATTTGTGTTTTCGCTACTTTGGTCGAGTAGGTACTAAAATTAATTTTGAAAAGTACTTACCTGTGTGTTCATGAATTTAAGGACACTTCCGGCACGGAACTTTTGACTCCTCATTATTAAATACAAGACGTATGCGCCCGCCTTGAATAGCTGAAAAAAAACGTGTTATTAGATATAGCATAGTATGTACACATATTTTTATAGTTTGAGGCGCGTCCAGACCTAGCGAGCACGTTACGAATGCTGTTTGCGTAGGATTAGCAGATATGATTACAATTTAGATCTTCTGTACTTAGCAGTAAGTTTGATATTAGAATGGACAAAGATTTTAAGAGTCCGTAACAGTTAACTTGAACCATACGTTGTTTAAAAAAATGCCCAAAAACATTTCAGGAGATTCTTGGCATTAGGCTACTTGTCAATCTTGTCATGCTTTAATGAACTTTATACCAATACAATTTAGATTCAATTTGGTTTGTTTCGCCCAGCACTTGGTTTCGCCACAAACTAAATATAGACGGCAACAATTGATAAACATCTGGATGATGACCATATTTAATTCATTAGGACAAGTTCCTAGTGTTTATTTTTGTCGAAAGATGTTACAAAGTAAGCACAATGTATTTTAATAAACGTGTCATGTAATGCAATTAGAACCTTAACACCTTGACATAGAGTTCAAAGTCAGTGAGAAGGCCGCAAACGTACTGTCATGCTATTTACTGTTTAATATGCAAATTATAATGGGGTTCCAACTAGGGAACAAATCAAATTATTTTATGAAATTCTCGTCACACTCATTGTGAGAAAACTATGTGCTCCCATTATACAGGATGGATTTTCTTATTGGGTCACTGAGAGCAGCTACCAGATCCCGTGCTGCTACGCGAAAATGGTCTTAGAAGACCTTCCATCAATTTCAAATTAATGAAGATTGGTGTTACAAATTGTATGCGAAAAGTTATCCTCGATTTTTCCCATACAAGCTTTTGATCCCGGATAGGAATGGGATCAATTGCCATCAAAAAAAAGTTTGCCATAAATGACCTTTTTCTCGCACCCTGTATGTTTTTTCCAAAATCTGTAAAAGCCAATCTTCATTAATTTGATATTGAGGTAAGGTCTTTTAAGACCATTTTCGCATAGCAGCACAGGATCTGCTAGCTGGCGTAGCTGCTCTCAGTGACCCAATAAGAAAATCCATGCTGTATAAAAATAATATTCATGTATTTAAAATCATATTAATCTATTTATATTATAAATAATAACCGGGTAACCTCTACAACTCCACAACAACAGAATAGTAAGTTCCAATAGGAATCCAATTCAATACAATTTCGCACAGTACCTTCCTAGTAAGAAAAAAGAAAGAGGCAGAAAGAGAGAGGGAGAGGCGACAGAGGTATGTCAGGATCGTAGCAATTGCAAATCCGTGGTCTCTGCCTACCCCTCCGGGAAATAGGCGTGATTATATGTATGTGTATGTATGTACCTTCCAAGTATAAGATTCATTCCATTGGTTGACCAGTTTGTCGGCTCTGAGATCCTTCCACGTGATGAATCTATGGAACGGTTTGCCTGTCTCTCGTGACCAATTGATGAATGTGCTTCTCTGTGTGGATATGCCCATTGCCGTGATTTGTGCTGCCGATAGTTTCGCATCTACAAATACACTTTTCAATTATATAGGATGACAATGAACATTTTTACACACTCGACTTTTATATGGTGTGTGTAACCCAAAGTGCACAAACCCAATAAATTACTTAGTTTTTATTTCGCAATCAGTATTACAAAATTTTGGGTAAATTTGTGTAATGATAAAAAAAAACACTTACTGAAATTAAAACATTATGGCTAAACAGAAGTTTTATTTTTTTAATACCAAGACAAAAAAAAAATGTCTCCTTTTAGAATGTGATGCTTATTATGGTTTTTAGTAGACCAACACTATTTCTGAAATTCTGATAGATGTAATAGTTGTCTGAAATGCTCCAAAAAATCCAAGACAGTGATACATTCACTGATGTTTTGAAGAACTATTAAATATTACCTTTGATTGAAATTAACACAACTTGTACTACTGATTTCCATAGCTCCTCAGGATCAATTTCCACAAACCCGGGACTTGGATAGTGTAATTTGACCTGCAAGACGAAATATTGTTACTACCTAGTAGATTTTTCTTTTCATAATAGCTGCCCATTCTCGGGACTAATGCATTCAAAATTACTAGTTCAATCAATATTCAATAAGCCAATTATTATCTGATAAAACTTGTTTGACTGCACAAACTCAATAAATTTGTCATCTTGGCAATTTATTTACAATGTAACGAAGGAATTAAAAGTATCAAATCTATTACATTTGTAAACAAGGCGATTTATATGTTGTTAATAAAACTTGAGTAGAACTATTAAAATTAGATTGTTTATTTTATTTGAAACAATGTCACCTTTTATATGGAAGTAACTGCTTATAGAAACTTGGGACTTTTAAATGATAAGACTATCTGCCTTGTTCATTTGCCTGCTTTAATATAAAAACTCAAAACATACCTGGTCAACAGCACTTCCTACTGTTTCGGCTTTAGAATTATATATAAAAGAACGTATCGTAGTAGTTCCTATATCTAGTGTTAGTATGTATTTTTCCGCCATTATTATTTCGCTGCGGTCTAAGCGTTTAATATTTTAGTAACACTGTATCTTTAATTTTGTATTATTACAAAGATAATGAATTAATCTGCATAATTTATTTTTCGTAACACGCGATGTCAATACATGTCAGTCCGCATGTCAACATGACGTATGACTGGATGACTGACAGACACTACAGACAGAAGAGAACAAAACAAAACGAAACTGCAACAAACAAAGGTAACAAATTTTAAGTGAAATAGAATAATATTAAGAACTTATTTGCAAAATAACAAGAGTATTCAATTTGCATTTAAATTTATTTAATTGGTAGCTGTTTAATTATTACAACCAAAGTTATAGTTGGTCAAACCAATTTGTCAGTAAAGAAGAATCAAAAAAATTATACTCATCCTTTTCTTTTGTGTGCTAGTACTAGTGTAAGACAAAGATAGTATGATTCTCTCTGTCTATGTTTGAAATGAGACAGTCCTTTGACAAACTTTATTCCAGTTTCTTTGTTTTAGTTTTTTTCTTCTTTGCCTATAGACAAGTACGAAATTTTGCAAAATAGCAACATTAAGTTTGTGTGCGACATGACAGACAAGCGCGTTTTGGTTCTAAGAGCGCATAAAATTGTGATGTAAAAACGGAAAACTCTTGTTAGTCAGTCATCATGGCAAACCCTAGGAAATTTAGTGAAAAAATCGCCCTTCACAATCAAAAGCAGGCCGAAGAGACGGCCGCTTTTGAAAAGATTATGCGTGAAGTTTCAGACGCAACCAATAAGGTATGTCGCCTATTTACTCAGGCAATCGCTTCCTGGCCGTCAAATGTGCGGCCGAGACGTAAACAATAATCGTTGCAATATTCATATTGCGACTTAATAACTAACTGATTAATTAATGTTATCTAAATACAAGGGGCCAACAATAAGTGCTATGTAGCAGCTCTACTGTGCACGAATAGATAATTGTCATTGTCAGTGCTATTCATTTACGAAGACAACAATACAGCATTTTAAAATTTTATGAGTTAGCAAAGTGTTTCTAAATTAGATCCATTGTGACATGTAAACAATAATATTGCTATTAAGATAGCATAATCTAATTCACTCTCATTCAGTGCCATTATAAACATTGGAGTTTTAACCTCTTGATATTAATATTTAAGTGTTGCTTTACTCGTACATATCAAGGTCACTAGCCGTGTTTAACATGAGTTTATGTTTGAAGTAGTCAGTTGGAGGGCCGTGGTTGCAGGTTAACACAAGTAGCCGACGTGAAAGAGTCAAAGCTCCTAAGCCTGCGGAGACCAATGACTCCATGCTCAGGCCCGCGCAACCGGGGCTGGGCTCGTTCCGCAGTGGCTCCTTGCCAAATGTGGCTGCACCACAGGCCAGTGCGGAGCCAGAAAATGCCAAGGTTCCTCTGGACTCTTGCTCGTTATATTTCAATTGTAGACCTGCTATGTTTTTCTTTATGGTAGTGGTGCAGTTGTAGATGGCTATATTGATTCCCCATTTTGTTGTCATATTTTAATTTAATTTTACCTCTGAAAAAACAGTTTGTGTATTGCAAATAATGTAAAATAATGTTTATTTTATACTTTAAATCTTTCTATAAAACAAATGCAATTTGACAAACTAATCATCTGAAAGGTGCGAATTAAATTAGCACCTCATAAAATATGCATAAGAGTTACTAAACATAATTCATGCTTTTATTAAAATAAACATTGTGTGTTTCACAAATGTGTGAAGCACACAGCTCGATGCTCTAGACATATTTACTTAGTGCCATGTGGTCGAAAAGTTTTTGTTTTCTGATGGCATTGGTCTCATCTGTTTGACTCATCAACGGTGTTAAGGTTACCATGTTTATAGGTATTTCAACACGTCTACGATTATTTTTAATCCATGGATTGCCTTCGATTTTTAATTATGCCCTTTTAGAAGTTTTGTTTTAGTGAAATTATACTTAAACAAACCCAACTTGTCAGTAGAAAAAGGCGCGAAATTCAAATTTTCTATGGACTATCAACCCTCTATCTACTGACAAAGTGGGTGTACCAGAGTATATTTTTGTTGTAGGATGTGCTAGAGAACAGCATGTGCATATTCTAGACCATATGTGCATGCATATAAGGCTGAAAATGTGCTGCCTGGATTGCCGATTGACCTATTATGTATAAGTTTATTAATTTTCAATATACAGATTTGCTTTATGGAATAGCTTAGATTTAGCGTTAGTGGGCGTTTTTTTTTTAAAGTTGTCCCCTACACTTTTTTTTTCAAATTTGGGATTTTCTATGTTATTTCTACTCAGAATCACAAGCTCTTTCTATCCTAATAGGAGAAAAAATGTCTCCCAAAATTTCCATACATTTTTCGGTCTTTTCATTCCGCGACCGCCATACAAAGTCTATGAAAAATGGTGACAGAATGGAAATAAAAACCTTAGGACACTTTTTTTCTCCTATTAGGATAGAAAGAGCTCCCAAAATCCCAAATTTAAAAAAAAAGTATAGGGGACAACTTTAAAAAAAAAACGCCCTAGTCCATTTAAAGTGGAATTTTTTTGTGAACAAGGTGACTTTATTTTAAATTACCAATGAATGAATACAGCCTTGTGTCTTTGGCACCGTTTGTGGGAGTTATCACTCATTGTCACGGTCAATATTAACACACTTGTTGATATTCCCGAAACAAATGCACGGGCATGATTGGATATCTCTTCTTGGCGACTGGTCATTGTACGTGCAAGTTCTTGCCCAAAGCTATGTACATAATATGTTATCCTATTTTTTCCACTCAACCCTATTATGTTAAGTAACCAATCTAACTATATTATGTGTTTATAATTATCTTTATGGGAATTCACATGTTGTCAAAATCGAAAGTTAAGTAAAGCGGTTCTGCTAATCAGTGCTAGTAGCTGCTAAAACTGCCAAATTCATGACCCACCTCTTGGGCGTCTTAAAAAGGGGGCATAAAATATTATAGGTAACGCTCAAATTCCCTAGTAGTTTCAGGGCCCACTAAATATTCGCCTGCGGCATATAGTTTGGGAAATGCTGGTCTATAACATTTCGGATATTGTTACAGCCTGAAGAAGTAACTCTAGCAACACAATATGGCATGGGCGGAGGCCGCAGTGGAGGCGCGTCGCCGTCACGCTCCCCCACGCAGCGAGGCCGCGCCTCCAGCTCCGTGGGGCCCATGCGGCGCCCCGCCGACCGACGGCACGACACCAGCCCCTACGGCAGCACGGTGTATCTAAGGTGAGTGGACTAACTACATAGTCTGACATGGGTGAAGGCTATGTCGGAGACGCCACGCCGAAATAGCGCGGCCGACCCTCTGGCCCCGTGGGGCCTAATATAGCGACGCCTCACCGACCGCTAACGCCGTACGCGTCCCTCAAGTGATTCGGTGTATCATAAAGCGATAAATGTTTTAAGGATAACAATGGCGGCAATCCACCGAACCTTCAGTGGATGAATTCATCGGAAGGGCTGTGGTTTCCGATTCACAGGTATATAAATGAGTTCTCAACTTCCCTTTTTTCCTGAATGACCATTTTCCCGCTTTATGACACATGTGGGTCGTACGTCAGGATGAGCTTGGACTAAAACGTTTACATGTATAGTAAACTCTATAGCATTCAAATAAGTTCTATACAATTTTTGATAGGAAAAAAATATTGACGAGGAAGTTCCTATCCTCTGGGATTTTCAGAATAGCCTATTATTACGAGTACAAAGTAGGTATTTATAGTGAAACAATGGAAATTCCGTTAACTAGTTGAATGCCATTGTAATTCTGTTGTGCAATTTCAATTCCTATTGAATATTTTTTTAATTGGTAGTTGAACGATGATAATACCACTAAGAGAATTTATTGACGTGAATTCGCCCTTTCGTATGTTACCTATTAACCGAAGCCGAAAGTATGACAAAATTATCTTAGAATACATAATGATTGAGTGCTCTACAATCATTACAATCACGAATAGTGGCTTATTAGGGGGCTACCTGGGGTTTTCAACGAATTTTGGCAAGTTTTGAATCGTATCTCCTTTTTTTGCACCACAGATAGAATTATAAGACAAACGGCTATCGGTTCTTAAATCTTTAATCTCCATTTTTGTCGACCGGATTTTGAAAGAAATGAATGCTTATTTTTTTATGATTTTTTTAAACATTGTCTAAAAAAACACTTTTTTCGTATTTAGTTCGCTGTGAAGGAAGGAAGGAAGAAGATATACATACGAGTACGAAATCTACATATTTGGGTTCGTCTTTGACGTCTCGAAAAACGTGTCAAGGATTTTAATTTTAAACTAATTAACACAAAAGTTATGGCCAGAAAACCAGTTTTTGGGACTAAAATTGTTCAACTTTGATGCCAAATATTTCGAAGACTATTAACTTTGAAGTAAATATGGGAAACTATATTGCTTAAAGCCGTTGCTGTTAATATGATAAGCTACAAAAAGCATTAGAAAACTAAGGGATTCAGATCGAAGGTCATTGGCGTGGGGAATCCCCTTAAACTTAATCCTAAAACAGGAAACATTTCGGTTCGGTTGTTAGACGCTATATAATAAAATGTTGATGACTATTCGGTATATTCATTATTGATGACACATACACATATATACATGCGGCTCATTACAAAACCTCATTCATAATTAATAATTGTCTCCTTTCGGTACGCTGAGTAACAGGAAATTAGTTTTTATACATCCATTGTAACAATAAATGTACCTTGAGGTTTCATAGTTCGACTATTTGCGGTAAAATTTTTAAGGTACAAATTATACACCCACGGCTTTCAATTAAATTAAGGGTAATTAATACACCGTAAAGGTGAAAGGACAAACCTATACTTTGCGTTCATTAAAAGTTGGAAATAATTGGGGTTTCTCAGTACTTATACTATACCTATTAGGAGTCATTGACCGTGGCGGATCAAATTTGTAATACATTGCGGCCAATATCGGTTTTTCGTAGCACGTACGTTAATAATTGCATTTGAAGGCATGTTATTGTCGTTATTTTCAAGGAGGCGACCAATATAATTAGATAGACGGTATGGTTGAAACATTTGTCTGGCAATTATAAGGTACAGTCACCATGAGATATATCGGAGCGGCCAAGGTGTTCACAACGAAAAGCGGCGCGCCCCGCTCACTCCCCGCCCGGAAAACGCGCCTGTGTGACGGAACCTTAACGCCCTGACGATAGAGGCGTGTTCAGATATTTGTGAGCGCCTTATCCGCTCCGATATATCTGATGGCGACAGTACAATCAGCTGCAGACAGAGGTGACCCGCCCCCGCCCTGCAAACAAATTTCTATGCAGGTGGGGTCACCTCTCTCTGCAGCTGATTGTACTGTACATATGTAGTCTATCATACTGTTTATATTTTCTTAACGATATCGGTGGAATTTACAATAGGTATTTTATAGGGCCATATAACAGCGAAGTTTGATTTCTGTGCCACTTTGTCATAGTGGCAATAATATGTAGCGAGCGGCTTTCTTGTATGTCACTGTGACAATGTAAAAACCGGGAAAAATCCTTGACAGTACGTGTGGTGGTGAGGTACATGCATACTATTAATGATGCATTAATAGTATGCATGATACAATTTTTTTACGAGTAATACCTGCCGTTATTAAAGATAGACATTTTTTACGCCTATCATGTTACGTATACCTAACGTTAGTTGCATCAAATGTTTATATAAAAACACCTGAATAACTAGTACACGGAACTGACATTTTAGCTCCAATTAAGAAAGGTCACTTATCGAGTGCTCCGTTTAAATAACACACTGTGCTCGCTTGTATCTTATCAAGGACTTTGAAGGGCCAGAAGTCAATGCCATGGTTTACAAGGTTAATTGTCATTTTACCCGCGAATTTCGATAAGTAACTGAATCATGTCAATAAATATAGATGGTCAAACCAATTTGTCAGTAAATAGGAACCAAAAAAATTATACTCATCCTTTTCTTTTGGGTGCTAGTACTATATAGTGTAAGACAAAGATAGTATGAATCTCTCTGTCTATGTTTGAAATGGAACAGTCCTTTGACACACTTTGACACACGTCCAAAGTATGATGCTAACGGTGAAAAGTAAGCTAAGAAAAATCGAAGATGCGGGACCTTGTGCAATATTATAATATTAAATTAAAACATAAAACACGATTGAGTTTACCATATTAAAATCCTTAAAAAAATGAAAAAAAAAAAAATGAAAAATTATTTATTTAGGTAAATGTTTAAACCTATAGCAATTGAGTTTTTATTGATGTTTTTGAAAATAAAATTTCTCATTACTTTAAGCCAACCCGTTAGTGATGATATGATAACGTTAGCGAAATTAATTGTGAATTCATGACGATAATGAAGTTACTAGGGGAAGGCCTCAAGATTGCTATACATATTTTTTGGCAACCACGATTTTTCAAATACATACTTTGCTGGCTGAACCCACTACACGGCACCTAAAGCAGAAACGTCTACAAACGGTACAATGCTTATGGCAGTTATGACGTTGTGTATAAACGCCTGTCAGTGGCGTAGCGTGAACTAATCTAACCATAAGCGAAATCGAATCTGCGAGGCCCTTTTCTTTCACTGTGCCCGAAGGGGCCTCACGCGAGGCCCCTCTTGGGGCGAGAGACCGTGGGCGACGGCCCACTTCGCCCACGCCTACTGACGCCTGTTAAGTCTTAACAAGCCCTTAATAATCGTTTGTTTTGTTTTTATCCGTCATTTGCAAATGCAAATGTTATAATGTTATAAAGGGACAAAATTTAACAAAGGCTTGCTAAGTTTTATGAATGTCCCGCTCAGTAGAATTCGTAGAGCGGTGGACTGGTATCCTCGAATCAAGTTTAGTCCGGCCGGAGACAGCGAATTTTTCCGCTTTTCTTGTATTTCTAAGTCAGAACGAAGTTTTATTTTTTATTTCGACGTATACAGCCTACCCAAGGCTAACTCCAAGGGCTTCACCGAACTCTTATAAATCTGTAATTACTTTACAAACTCCGTACCCTACTCGTATAATTAAAACTATTGAAACAATTTGTCATAAAGTCATAAATAAACTAGGTCGCACTAACAATCAAGTTTAAATACATTCGGTTTGGAGTATAACGCCGTGTAGTTTTGTAGCCAATGTTTGTAGTTTACCTATTTATACTAGCAGCATCTACCTGTAGTAACGCCCAAAATAATAAATCTTAAAACAATTTGGTACGCTTCAAGTTTAGTACTTACGACGTGAAATATAGATTTAGTCCCTATTGCATTGTGTTAAGGCGAAAGTGCATACGATGCGATGTATTTATTCACTGGCAAAACCTGATTAGCAAAATAAATACAATTTTATACATTTGCTGCTGTTCCTTTTTTTTCTTGGATTAAATTGATTGCGGCGAATAATTTTGGCGTAAATGTACTAAGTTCAACGTCCTACCTTTTAACACTTCGAACGCCACGCCTATCGTCTACGCTACGGCGTGTCATCCTGAACCTTGTCGGAATGCACAAAGGTTGATATTGGACTGCAGCGGCGCGTAGTTGACGTCTTTGGCGGTGAAAGGGTTAAAGGGTATAACGTGGTAACTGTAAGTGAAAGGCAGTTGTAAAAAGAGGTAGGGTAATTCGCCAGTAACTGGCCAACTATTAGTAACTGGCCACCCTAAACTAGAAATGAATTCTATTCACGTATAAACAAAATTCATTTTAGTTAGTATAAGGTGGCTAGTTATTGTAGGCTGGCCAGTTATTGAAACCCTATACTAAAATGAATTCTGTTTATAGGTGAATATAATTCATTAGGGTTCCATACCCAAAGGGTAAAAACGGGACCCTATTACTAAGACTCCGCTGTCCGTCCGTCCGTCCGTCTGTCACCAGGCTGTATCTCACGAACCGTGATAGCTAGACAGTTGAAATTTTCACAGATGATGTATTTCTGTTGCCGCTATAACAACAAATACTAAAAACAGAATAAAATAAAGATTTAAGTGGGGCTCCCATACAACAAACGTGATTTTTGGCCGAAGTTAAGCAGCGTCGGGCGGGGTCAGTACTTGGATGGGTGACCGTTTTTTTGCTTGTTTTGCTCTATTTTTTGTTGATGGTGCGGAACCCTCCGTGCGCGAGTCCGACTCGCACTTGGCCGGTTTCTTTTTAGTTTAGGGTAGCCAGTTATTGGCCGGTGGCCAACTACTGTGTTTATATACTTTTACCTTACCCTATGCTTTTATTTTTTCAAAATTATTTTTTTTATAAATTGTTTTTTTTTTTCAGTCCACCGCCAGACAGTAACTGGCGTCGCACCAACTCCGATTCAGCGCTACACCAGTCGTGCGGCGGCGACGCGCCTGCGGCCTCGCAGCCGCTCTCGCCGCACCACCCGCTGCACTCCCATGCACATCCCCACACGCAGCAGAACCACCGGAGAGGTATGTGCCAGTAGTTCCACGCCGGACCGTGGGCGAGACAGCCAGATAGACAGACAGATGTCCTGCTCGCACCCGACGGATCCGCATCCAATGTGAAGACTACCGTAGCAATAAACATTGTTGCGGTTGCTGATTGCGGCCTCGCAGCCGCTCTCGCCGCACCACCCGCTGCACTCCCATGCACATCCCCACACGCAGCAGAACCACCGGAGAGGTATGTGCCAGTAGTTCCACGCCGGACCGTGGGCGAGACAGCCAGATAGACAGCCAGATGTCCTGCTCGCACCCGGCGGATCCGCATCCAATGTGAAGACTACCGTAGCCAGACAATAAACATTGTTGCTGGTTGCTGATTGCGGCCTCGCAGCCGCTCTCGCCGCACCACCCGCTGCACTCCCATGCACATCCCCACACGCAGCAGAACCACCGGAGAGGTATGAAGACCGTGAACGAGACAACGCTATACGCGTGTATAACACTATATGCGTATATAGCTCGCATCCCGGCGGATCCTCATCCAATGTGAAGAACGCCGAAGTTCCATGCCGGACAATAAACTCCACAGTTCCATACGCCGAATAGGGCTACCACTTTTTAGGGTTCCGTACCCAAAGGTCCCGTACCCGTATACTTTTCTTGAAAAGTTTTAGCTGTCGTTGATGCAACTACTTAAACAGTCAAAGGGTCACTTAAGTATGTACCTACTTAGATATCTTTTAGCTAAACTGAAATCTACTTTTCACTAGCACACTCGGTTTCTTTGATTTCAAACACTCCTTGCAGGTGTAGCCAAACAAATCAATTACATATTTTACCTTTTGATACCCATTTGGAGAGACTTGAACGCATTTAATAACCACCTGGGAATTCTAACTTTTCACCATTGTTCATTGTCATAATTCATGTTTGTACCTATTACTATGACAAATATTCGCATAGGTTTTTTTAGGTCATCTTTTTAGTGTTCAACACATTCTTACTACAATAGAAATCTGCAATTTCTGCGTGCAAATGGAATATTTTCGGAAATTAACGCTGCGATATTTCAAAAAATGTCTTGTCGATGTCACATTAAGGATTCACATTTTATAAGTATGTAATGGGTCTCTATTGTTTCCTAAATAGTTTTAAGCCATAATGTATTGTTTGCCCGAATTTTCGTTATTCATAATTCATTTGGTTCAGAAACGCGTCACTTTTCAGGATTGCCATAAAACAAACCTAACCTAACCTAACCTATCTATAGGATAACCTAACGAAAATCCTGAAATGTTAACGGTTTCAGTTTTATGACTAACGATAATATGACAAACAATACATTATGACTTAAAACTTTATGGGAAATAACGGGACCCCGTATGTAATACATATTGTGTTTATTTCAGCTAACGACATCCACCTGGACGTATTGGGCGCGCTCGGCATGAACCCCGCCAACCGCCCGCGGTCGTCGTGTGAAATACCCAGAATACCAAACAATACCAAGTAAGTTTACCCTTTACTCATATAACTTATTAACAGCAACACTTCACTGACCATAGGTGAACCTTATGTATTTGCAATACGGTTTAATTATTGTCAGTTATAGCATGGACGATGGTACACTGGACTGAGTACTTGCTTTTCTTTGCCAATCACAAAATTCGTAAGTGAACCACATACTGAGGAAAATAATGATTGATGAATAAAAAGGGGTCCAATTATAAAGCCCCCTCCAGACTATGTGCGTGAATCGCGGGCGTAGCCGCGATTCTCGCACGAGTGTGGAGGGCGCTTAAAGGTGCGTCCAGATGTTAGTTGCTCGCGCGCATGTTAGCTAGATTGCGATTCTTGTTATCAGTGCAAGTATTGCAAGTTTGATCTGGACGAAACAATTTTTTTGTCAATGTGTCACAAATCGTACGGTGCCTGCAATACGGCCACATCTCAAAATTTACGATTTTTTTAGCTTAGTCAATAGACCATAAACATAAGTATCCTTTAGAGCAGCGGTCGGCAACAGGCGGCCCGCGAACCTCTCGCTTGCGGCCCGCGAGCCTCCCTGGCTATTTTGTATGTAATATTGACAAACGACAATGACTACTAAAGTCACAAATATTACCGAAGTGCGGCCCGCGTCAAATTCGTTAACTACATACTATCTGGCCCTTGGCTGCTAAAAGGTTGCCGACCGCTGTTTTAGAGTACTTGAAATGATAGCAGATTAAGTCACAGAGTATTGAATTTACAGAGTAACACCTTTCATTCATCCTCTGTACCGGTATCCCATATTACACGCGCGCAGCCCTTCCCGAACGAACCGGCGGTTCACCCGGCAACCTTTTGTTTTCAATAAAGAAACATTCATTCATTCATTAATTTTCAGCGTGTACTCGAGCGGGGACGGCGGGGGAGGGGGCGGCGGGCTGGCGTGCGGCGAGCTGCAGGTGCCGGGCGGCTCGCTGCCAGACCTCACCTCCGTGCACTACCCCTACCTGCCCACGAGGGAGCAAGACTACCAGAACAGATATGTGAGTACATGAAGCGGAAAGAGTGCGTCGAGTTTACGATAGATGGCGCCAAAGCGACGTACATCGCGCAAGAGAAGAATTTTTTCCTTTTTATATTCCAACTTCTTTCAATGTTTTAGCATCAATATGAATCTTATTATGGCGTCTCAGTTCTTACTTTATGTGGATATTCAGTAATAAGAGTGTACCATCGAAGTTTTAAATATCAACAGCAAAATATGTACATACGACACACGACCTTTTTGCCCACATATTTATTAAGATAGTGTGACATATTTTGTCACTTTGCGCATGTCGATATTTAATATCTGCCCTAGTAGCACGGTAGCATTTTTATCGTTTGTCACCATGCCTGTCACGTTCTAACAAGTATGCAAGTGCGAAAGTGACGGGCATAGTGATAGTCGATAAAAATGGAACCGTGCTGAGCCCGCTGGACTGTACTTAAGTAAACAAACTCCTTCGTACGACTCGTAGCCACAAGTGTTGGCCAACTAACCTAATATAGCATTGTTTCCAGAGCCCCACGTCGCCGGGCGCGCTGTCGCCGGCGGCGGGCAGCGGCTCGCCCGCCACCGGCACGGGCGGCCTGTCCCCCGCCTCGGGCTCCCCCGTCGGCGCCACCGTGCCGCTCGCCGCCATGCACCCGCACGACCACACGCAGCTCTACGAGCAGGTCGGTATTCTAGCTGCTTAGGGCATGCAGTACCGGTACCGATACCAGAAATTTCATTTCCCGGTTCTGGGTATAGCCGGAACCGGGATTCCCGGTTCTCTAGGCATCTTATGATTATGTATAAGAAAATGTTTGTGTTAGCGTAAATGACTTATTTTCATATAAATCATTGCATAAATATTCATAAAGGACTTATTTTATAAAAAAATAACACTTGACTTGATGCACTCAGCACTATGACGGCAAATAAGGGTCAGAAGGAAAAAAATCAACCCGAGAACGGAATATTTTCATATAAAACCAACTTCCTAGAAGAAGAATATTTGAATATAATATCCTAAAACTAAACTACTAAAAGATAACTACTATTCAAATGGGAATAAATACGCATACTGATGAGAACCGGGAAGTACCGGTACCGGGTCTTCAGCACCGGTTCTTTCGACCCTATAAAATTCCCGGGAATTTGAGAACCGGGAATTCCCGGGAGCATGCCCTATAGCTGCTGCTGTTACTCTGGTTGTTTTGTACTCTGTGGCTCGAATGCGGAATACGTCGTGATGTGATTTTGCGTTGGCGATAAGTGCTAAAGATACAGTAAGTGTAAGGCCTGAGTGGACGCTCGAAGCGGAGCGTTCGGCGGGGCGTGCAGCGTGGCGTCGGGCTCACAGCAATGATTTATAACTCAAGATAGGTTATAGGCGTTCCAAAATTGAAGCGCTTACCTTGTGACAAATTGGACAAGTTGCCTTCAGTCGCGGCTGGACAAGCGAGAAATGTGCACGTTCTAACGAGCTCCCGCACACCGAAAGAGAAAGAGACGAGCTTATGTTTAACAACGAGTGTGATAAAGATGGATGGAATGAGAAAAATTATCAAAAATAACAAATTTCTTCGTAGACACAAATAAATATGGAAGTATTTTTTGTGTTCCTCAAGTATGAGTATAACCTATCTATGGTTATATAATATCATTGGCTCACAGGTGATGTGAGCAGCGTGCACTAAGGCCGCTCCTATACGCTTGCATTTGTTTAACATGCACGCCGCACGCCCCGCCCCGCTGCACGCCCAACTCGAGCGTCCACTCAGGCCTTACACTAAAGGGTTTTGTGTTGATGTGACAGGCGAACTATCCGCGACCAGCGGAGACCATACAATTTTATAAAGGCCCCCTTTTCTGTAGACATAGAGCAAAATCAAATATTATATACGTTTTAACAAAACTAAGCCACGTTAGTTCTAACAGTTCTTGGTCAAACTGGGCCTTGACTACCTATAGGCTTGGCGCTGTACGTATCCATCAGAAACTTGGATTTAGTTAGTTTTCTTCAAGAAAAGTACAAAGGAGATACCTATTACATATTTTATTAAACTATCTTGTACGGGCAAAAATGGGGGTTCAGCACTTATGTAGAGATTGACGTGGCAGTTGCAGTCGTGGTAACTTATGAATGTACTTATGCAAGGTTTTCTCAACTATTATTCAATATTTTCAGTTTAATCAGAATAGTGTAGGTACTTAGACGTACCGATAGCTGTGTAACGGCCAGAATAGCAGCGAGTCAGGTTTTAAAATATTTCTGTAGAAGTATAATTAAATTTTGTCTTAGTTAGCCAATGCTGCAACACTATGCTACATCGTATACGTCTTGTAAGATACGTTCACGGTAAAATATATAATAATATTATCAGATTTTACAAAACTAATAAGTAAATCAAGTAATTCCCTAACACATGGCTTTGGAATATAACCTGGTTGTTTCCAATCAGCACTAGTTCCCGATAGGCATTTAACCACAGAACAAGTTAGAATGGCGATGCGAGCAGGGTACGTGTCGCCGCCGGTTTTGAGCAAACGCTCGCATGCTACTCGCCCGCGCTGACCGAAAACGGAGTAAACATGCCTTTTTGTGCCACAATAACCTTCAGATTAAGAAGCCAGACATCAAATCTGTCTAAAGGACGCGTATCCATTCACCACGCACACAAGGCGCTAGCTAGTTTTTACTACCGTTGCGCGAGTTTTAGTAAATGTGGAGAGGAACGAGCGGCGACGCCGGTTCCGATACTAACTGCGCGCGATAGCCATTCTAACCTCTTTAATATGTTCTGTGCATTTAACATTTTTGTTGTTTTTGTTTGTGTTTATTTGCCTTCTACACAAACCATTTTTTGTTTATTTCAGAATCACTTATCTGTACCAAACACAAATAATTATCTCCATCATAATAAGGTTCGTTTTCTTTTTTAACCTCCTTTTGAAGTATTTCCAGTTCATCGATTTTGCTTCAGTGCTTCAATGCTGTTTGTTGTAAAGGACTAACACCAAGCAGGTGGTCGTTTTATAGACGCCTTTACCCTGTAATACAAGCTAAAGTCTTTCTAACAAATATTTGTCACGTGCCACAGGAAAAGGTACCTTATGACGGCTGGCGCTTACGCTGTTATTCACAACGCTCCTATACGAATACGCTGCTACGCGTCGTAAGCGCTAACCTCCATAAGGTACCTTTACCCGTGGGACGTCACATTTTTGTTACGAAAACACTTTCAATTGTATAAGGACAGGCGTTTATAAATACGACCCACAGGCCGTGCTGCTGATTTTTCACGACATTTACCTATACTAAAATAAAACCCGTTCATTTTGTTACATTTCAGGCTTTCATTGGTTACTATTTTACAGAGGAAATTCGCATGATTCAATTTTCTACATTGGAATGCTTCAAAGCACCTTTTCGTTTATGAAATTAACTAATGCTTTACTAAAAGTTATATTTAACGCACTACGTATTTTAATCGTTACTATTTCTGTGTTTGGTTATGATTTCACTTTTTAACATACATATATTTTTAAATACTTATCACAAATACGCTTCAATAAATCATGTTGATAGTTTGTAAGATATACGTTTTAAAATAATTATAATTGCTACGATGTACGAGTTTAATAACGAAAACATGTATAGAAATATAAACACGTTCGAAACGTTTTTTTACCTTATCACAAATTAAAAGTATTGGTAACACTAGTAGGGATTTTTAAAAGTATCATGTTCAATCTGAAACCGGTATTTTTGCCAGTTTGACAACGCATTGTTATGTTATGAGTATTACATTTCCGGTTTATTACAGCCATTATAGCTAATTTAAGTTACAATTTATTAGTTTGTTTACCAAAAAAGATTTTATCTGCATTTACAAAAATACAAGTGTAGTAGGTAAATTCATTGTGACTTTATTAAATACTTATACTAGATCCAACTATGTTTAAGTAAGTGGAATAAATACTTACATATTATTACTTTGTTCTTACAATCTGGAAGATTGATTTATAGCGGATAGATATGTCGACTAGATTAATTTTTATGTAAAGATAATTATAGATTATTATAATATTAAGTAATCAATTAATTACAGTACAGCTTTATTCTTAAATTTCAACCAAACACCATCTTTTTACTACAGTTCTGTAACCTGGTTTATAAATCATCACTTTTACTATTTGCCATTTGTTAAGACAAGAAACAACGATGGTTTGCTTCAGTTTTTATATATTAAGCTTCCACTCCACTCATTGGTTCTAACTGCATGATTCCGCTTCGTACAAAGACCGTGTGACTATTAACAGTAACGCTCTCGGGGTGTATGTTTAAACATTTGAACTACTTATTATCCTGAAAAAAAAAACTCTTAGGCCCAAGATACACTTGTAAGTTTTAGTTACGTAAGTAGAGACACAGCTATACTACAGAATGACAGATGAATATATATCGTTATCTAAAACTTACAAGTGTATCTCGGGCCTTACGTTAAGAAGCGTTCGATTTCCCTTCTTGAACAACATTTTCAAAAATATAAACTATTTGATTTTATAGTTTCATTTTAGAATTATAATGGTAAAATTGTTTTTTAATGTCTGTTTATTGTATTCTTGTTTTACTCGAGTGACAGAGAGAGAGTGATCATATTTTATATCATGCTACATATTGATATAAATCAAATTGCCGTCTTTCAGTTTTTTTTGTCTAGTTTAATCTGAGGATAATAAAGTCGTTCAAACGTTTCTTATATATTTGCCCATCTGTGCACTTTTACATTTAACTCACAAATTTATTTTTCTCAAACATGCACTGAAATGTCGTCGCTCCGGGCGTTATATCAGGCTTCGAAGTATCACGTTTAGGGCGGAGCAACTCCAGAGAACTGTAAAGGAATTTCATACGAAATTGAAGGCCTAGGCCGGGAAGTAATTTTTTTTTAAATTCTAATGTAAACATGGAGTCTGTGTCCATAAACAGGCTAAACAGCCGAATTATATATTTTTTTTAATATTTTTAGTGAATGAATGGTTATCGGACCAAAATATCCGTGTTAACGCCTGTTATACACGAACGTACTGATATTAAGAATACGAATCTGTATGATTCAATGTGTTGATGAATAAATTTAAAATTTTGTCTATACGTAATTCATCAGAGACCATAGACAATATTTAAAATCCTCTGCATTTATTTTATTTATAGAAATTGAGATTCTTATTATCAGATTGTGTATAATGGCCCTAATAAGGTCTATTCGAACACACGCAAAATACGGACGACTTCCGTAAAAAAAAAACAATTATGGCGGGATTGGAAGGAAAATTAAAAAACTTTTGTTGTGAAGTTAGATTTTTATTATAAAGATTATAAATTTGTTTTTTTTTTGAGTGGTGTATTTTTTTATTTCATTGCATGTTTGAGAAAAGCACTATACATGCCTAGCCGTGAAAAGGTCTTGCCGGCTTCGTATCACTATCCGGCCTCCCTACGGTCGGCCGGCTATACCTACTCACCCGGCAAGCCCTTCTTTCCCGGCGTCTGCAGTAATGTACTATTTATGGATTTAAATATTACCCGTTGTGCTGATTCGACGGCAACTTAATAAAACGGTACACGGCGGGAAGAAGTTATATAAAATTAAAGAAATTTGAACTTAAAATAGAATTACATAAGGTTCAAATTTCTTCAATATTTTCCTGCCAGTTATCAACATCCACCCGCCTTAAATAGGTAACCTACCACCTATTATTTGGGTCAATAAACTATTTCTTGTTGTTTTTCTGTCCCATCAGCGAGGAGACAATAGTAGCATAGATTGTTGTATGTGAGGTGTGCAATTAAGAGTATTGTAGAGTATTGTATTGTATTGTTAGAAGAACTGCTGTACTATGTTCTACTAACATGCTCAGTAGATGTCCCATTATGGAAAGGTCTTATAACTACCATAAAATGCAAGTTTGGTTCATTTAAATAGGAAAAAGAGTGACTCAGGAGACCGTAACCATAGCAACGTGTGACAAGAAAAAGTTGATTAACCCATTTACCAACTATTATTAAATCAAGATATTCGCTTTTCCATGCAGATAAATATGAAAAAAGTGCTCAACTAACAGCAAGAGCAAGACGCAGCCAAGATAAACTAAAAATCAGAATATACATTAATAAGTACGATTATATTTCAGATTGAGTCACAGTCTGTCACTAAATTACAATAGACAATAGAAGTATATAAATATGACATGTATTTGGAAAATTTTATTGTATAAGCGTCCTGAATAAATTTTATTCTATTCTATTCTAAATAAAAAACCGACCAACATGTTGAAAATAATCAGCGAGAATGAGATTTGTGCGATATATTTTGACTTGATGACAAGTTGTTGCGTGCCGGTTGTGTTAATCCACATAACAATTTTTGTTGCCGTCGAAACAGACATCCCAATCTGTCACACAGTTTTTGGCCTTAACACATTGGTTTTAAGACCGCTTTTCCCTAACGTGCCGCGTTCTGCCTGGTTTCAGAACCAGATGTCGCCACTAGACCACAGCTGGATACCTTCGAGTTGTTACCAAGCGCAGTGTAGTCCGCCTTCGCAATATTCCTCCACGTCAAATATCAATATACCCTCACCGACGGTAAGTTATTAATACCCTAGATTAGCGGTCGGCAACCCGCGGCCCGTGAACCTGTCACTTGCGGCCCGCGAGCCTCCCTGGCTATTTTGTATGTAATATTAACAAATGACAATGTCTGATAAAGTCATAAATATTAACATAGTGCGGCCCGCGTCAACTTCGTTAACTACTATGTGGCCCTTGGCTGCTAAAAGGTTGCCGACCGCTGCCCTAGATCCAGCAATGTGGGCGTATGACGGACGCTGTGTTCGATGCGATTTAGCAAACTCCACTATATTACAACGCGCGATTGAAAGAGACAGGCACTGTCATTATCACGCCAGCCCGGCTATGGCCGCAACCAAAATAAGCCCGCTAAGTTCAAGTTCTACGAAATGTTACACAAAATGTTAGCACTTGCAGGCCTAAGATTTTATCTGTCACAGTGGCCATCACTTTCTAACTAGTATGTAAGTGCGAGAGTGACGCAAGACACTGTAGATGTAGATGTCGTAATATAAAAGCCTTATATCTTAACAGATGGTGCACAGTCCAGGCAGCCCGGCGGAGTCTCCACAGACGGACTACAGTTTGCACTCAACGTTACTACAACCCTTCGAGCAAATCACCATGGTGAGACATCACACACACTTACACATACATTGACTAACATTACTCATTTCTAACATACAAGCCAGTATCTTTTCATTAATGTTTTCGCCGGGTTCTTATAAACTTTTGGCCCGGACACGAGAAGCCAATATGTACAGTCGATTTCAGATATACCGGATTCGTCAAGGTGTTCACAATATCTGAACACGCACTCTAACGCCCTGACAATAGAGGCGTGTTCAGATATTTGTGAGCGCCTTAGCCGCTCCGATATATCTGATGGCGACTGTACATAGACAAAGAAACAAGAACAAGCGTAAATAAGGGTAAAATATTGTACACACATTAAGCGGTAGTAATTAGTTTGTCAAGCGCTAACGTTTTCAATCCAGTTATTGCAAATTATACAAGTATTCCTTTGTTTAGATGATAATAGTGAAAATCTCGTGGCCAGACCTTATTTAAATTTTGATAAGGATATCTCTTTGTAAAAAAACTAGCTATAGCTGGTCAAGCAGATCTTGTCAGTAGAAAATGGCGGCAAATTTGAAAAATGTTGGCGCGTAGGGATATCGTCCCATAGAAAACTTTAATATCGCGCATTTTTTTACTGACAAGATTTGCTTGACCAGCTATACGTATTTTACAATAAGATATTTTTTATGTGGTGATCCACCAATACCAGTTTATAGAAACCCGGTCATAACTCATATTTCTCTGTTACAAATCACTATGCTTCGACGGAATAATAGCAAGGAGTTGTAAGTAATCATAAAATTAATAAATGTCCTGAACCGCCCTAACGTAATAGGTCAAAATTCAGTTGAATTCCTGAAAACTAGTATTAACCCACTCACCATTTTACGAGGAATCACTAAGACCTAATGCACTATTTGAGAACCTAGCACCACCGTCATGAGGCACTTGTAGAGGCAATAATGTTTATAACATGCTTTTTGGAAATGGTGGGTGTTCAATGCCTAAATACAGGGTGGGCCTGAATAACCAGACTAGCTTTAACTACGTATTCTTGGCTTATAATAGTTATAATGTTTATAGTTTGAATTTAGGAATTAAATGGAATAATCTCGGTATAATGGCACCGTTTGTCGTATAATTGACAAGTGCCGTGTGGCATTCACACGAAGAGGATCAGTTTGACTGGTGATTATTAGTCTAGTCAATTTGCCTATTTTTATGAATCTCCTATATTATGCGTTTTGGTCTATACGTTATAATACTTGGTTAAAGTTCGTCCGATTATTTGGGTCCATCCTGTATTAATCGTAAAACATATTGTTAGCATCGTTAAAGCGAATAAAAACTAACTCGCAATCTGTCAACATGGAGCGACATATTTCGTTTCACGGACGGGTGGGTAGAGATTACCGAATTCCACTTACTAAAACCTATATGTATTGTTTTCATCAAAGAATAACTTCATTTTATGGTCTTCATCCGCAGTTCAACTTTACGAAAAGATGTTTTCCAAGAGAAAATGCACAAGTTACAATAAAAATCACTATAGGCCTATAGTATTTGAAGAGTTCGCTCAATTTCCTCTGGATCCCATCATCATATCCTGACTTGATGACAATAGGACCAACTGTGAAGTATACTCAATCGAACTAAATAAAAAACGTGTAGTATTTACAGGGTGGCTAAAAAATAACTGCATTCCCGTTGCCAGGGAGGTTTATAATAATATGTTACCGACCATAACGGCCGCATGCTGCAGCCTTAGAAAATGGGGACCAAGTGATCTTAACCGTTTGTTAAAAAAAAATAACAACACAATATACACGGTGGCTAAAAATAACTGCATTCCCGTTGCCAGGGGGGTTTTGGGATTATACTGAGCAACTTTTACTATGGGACCAAACCCGAAATTGCAAAAAAAAAAAATTTGTGTGTTTCATACATTATGGCTGGTCCATTTTCTATGGGAGGGTATATTTGTTTTTTCGCGTTTTCGGGGTTGGTCCCATAGTAAAAGTTGCTCAGTATAATCCCAAAACCCCCCTGGCAACGGGAATGCAGTTATTTTTAGCCGCCGTGTATATTGTGTGCTTATTTTCTTTTTAACAAACGGTTAAGATCACTTGGTCCCCATTTTCTAAGGCTGCAGCATGCGGCCCTTATGGTCGGTAACATATTATTACCTTTGATTACTGACTGGTTGAAGGTTTGGCTGGGGGCGACTAGTAGTAATTAGTAAAAATTTAAGACTGAAACGAGTTGTACCTATGCCTAAAACTAAGCTCCTACTAGAAAACTTACCGCGCAAGTACTTTACCAACCATCTGAGTTTTGTGTTAGATTTTTATAATAACTGTTATGCCAAAGCTTGATACCTATTTTCTTGTCTCCGAAAAGAGCCTAAGTAGGCCTTTTTTTTAGAAACTTCTGTTAAAACAGAAATATCGATTCGGACACTCATTCTTGAAAAAAACTACTGTGATTTGCAACCGTGTGTCGTAGCTATAAAGTCGCTCACAGCTTGACAGCTTGCGAGTTGCAACTAGCTCGTATTCCTGAGTATAACGTTGGTGGATGTTGGCCAAGGACTGGGCGCAGCTGGTGCAGAGCTTGGTGGAGTCCGGCTGGACGGCGACCGTCCAGGTCGCGGAAAATGTACGACACAGCCCCACACACACACACTATAACACTCACAAAGCTACTGAGGTCACAATTTGCTATTGTTTCACTAAGTTACAACCAAAAGGCTTGTTCGAATCTGGCGAATGCGTCGCTAGCGTGCTATTAGCAAATAGGGAGTATTACTGCAATGTTTTGCCGCCAGAGTGCAGCACTAGCGCCTTTAGTTAACCATAGAGTAACTTATACAGACTGTACCTTCAACTGTGTTTTGACAAGTTTTCACAGACAATAAAATATGATATTGATACATCAAGGCGGTTTGTTTACAAAGGACCTACCGGGAAACGCGAAATCGAAACTAAGCTATCTGCCTCTTTATCGCTCGAATATGCAAGAATAATTTAGATAACAAAATCGACTTTCTCGTTTGTCGTAGACCCTTAGATTGTGACTTATTGTGGAAGTGGCGCCCCCTAAGCAGAGTTTCGCGTAATATTCCCTATTGCTCGCAGATTATACGCTCGTGTACATTTTACATCTTACGGGCAGTCACTGCAGTTAGCTCTCAATTCTCATTTCGCAAACAGCCTCAATTATGCCGCGTTAAAGTCTGTGGCCATTATTTTGTAAGTGCATGTTCGACCAGTTCGACTTACATGCATACTTTTTAAATAATCATGTTACCAAAGGTAGAGGTTGTCTAGAAATGCGTTGAAATAAAATAAAATAGTCTTCTATCATTGGCCTTTATTTGATGCACACTGAAAGTGTATAAATATATACGGTTCCAATTATTTTATGATGTTTCTTGAACAGTGTTTTAACTTCCTAAAATGTACACGTTTGTAATAATAATAAATTAGTCTGAGGCACTCCTCTCTTTAGTTGTGACGTCAGTAGCCAAATCTTATGAATCACATCTCCAAATCCGAAAAATCTGTACTTAGACAATGAGCTTTTACCGAGTAAGTTGTATATCAAGGGTTTTTTATTAAAGTATGCTATTCTACTCTTTTTTTTTTAAGATAATGCCTACATGCAATTTGGAACTATCCTATAAATTACTTCTGGAAGATGAATATAGTTTTTGTATACGACGCTTACTGCTTTGAAGCCATTGTTTATCTAAGATGTGATCATTTCCTTTTACTCCACAAACGGTCATTTATATCACTATTATCTTTAAAATATTCTTTGTCAGCACTTGTCACAGTGCTCTTTAAAATATCAGCAATATTGTTCTAATTCCTCATTCCGCGCGTCGCAAATACTCATAATAGTGGTATAATGACATCTTTTACACATTTTTAGCTTCAGTAAATATCTCGATATCGTACAATCCACAATCGGCATGCTATGCAGTCTAATTTTGTTTATTTGCATTTATATACCTTTCTTGATTTGAAGAATGTACTTCACTAGGTAGAAATATTTTGTCACCTACCAGTTAGTGCGCATTGATTATTTATAATTATTGAGTAAACCTCTAAGCTTAAGTAGTTCTAAGGAGTTAGGATACACTTTTCATGGTAGACGCATGGAAAATTAAGTTGTGTAGAAAACAGAATCCGAACAAGCATGTTCATTCACATAATGGCACAGTTAGTCTGCGGTTCCAAGGCATGCGAAGACGTGCAGCAATCGACCAATCAACGATCAAAGACGGAGACGAAATTTGAATTTTAGCCAATGTGATTGGTCAATTCTTGCGGGTCTCCACTCGCCTTCGTATCGGAATCGTAAAATAACACAGGCACTATGTTGAAATTGATAATTTTTGTCGCTGTGGTCATAGAAACCTTACTATTCGGTCTATACGACTTTTTGTTACCTATGTGGACCTAATTTTACTACGCACAACGACATTCCGTCCTCTTGTAGTAACGTGTAATTTATATAAGATGCTCAATAATTAATGGACAATCATCTAACTGCCCTGTTGGTGGTTAGAAGGTTATCCAATAATTCATGGGCAACCTGTATACAGATTGGAGTATTCGTCGTCTTTGTTTGGAATGACTTGTATAAAAATGTATAAATGTGTTATAACTAAAAGCTCATATACTAGAAGACGCCGTGTTTTTCAATCTTTAGCATATACATATTTAATCTTAGTTTCAAATTATATCCTGTCATGGTAGATAGTGGTTCCGTCATGTCCTTTATTTTTTCAGGGTTTGCTGCATTCTAACTGTATTTTTGTTTCTGCTTGCTGCGCTTTTGTATGGCAGTTACACTTATTAATGTGCCTTGTTATTGGCAGCTGGACTCGCCGGTGTCGAGTTACAACGCGACGTATATCAACCACAGTTCACCGCAGACAACGAATTCACAACACACGTACCCGCAGGTAAATATTTGTCTAATTTTACCATGATACAATATGAATAGAAACTTACTTTCCTCCGTAAAACCATCCATTTATTATAGTTAATTGATAGAAGCCAGGTGATGTGAATTTTAGGATGCGTAATGTAACGGGTCATAAATCATTCTTATTAAATGGGTGTACATAGATGGAAGGACAGAGGTCATATCTATGGAATTTTCAGGCGTCGCACGCCGTTCCTTTGTGCGAGCGGGTCTCCATCTGGCCCCTATTTCACCATGGTGACAGGTGCGACAATTGTTGACATCACTGTTACTGACGTCACAGGCCTCTATAGGCTACGGTAACCGCTTACCATTGGACGGGCGGTGTGCTTGTTTGCCACCAACATTTTATTTTTAATAAAACTCCATTATATCGCCAACAAATAAGTACTTATTTTGCGAAGCTAATGACAATTGTCACAAGAAACACGACAATTGTCCCGAAATTCCGACACAGAACTCATTTACTGTCAAGAATTTCACGAAATTCTTTGACATCTTGTGACAATTGTCATAAACATTGCAAGAGAAATATCTGTTTTTTTTCCGATATAATACACTTTTTTTAAATAATACAATGATGGTGGCAAACAGGAATACGGCCCGCCCGATGGTAAGTGGTAACCGTAGCCCATGGATGCCTGTGACGTCAGTAACAGTGATATTTTACAATTGTCGCACCTGTCACCGTGGTGAAATAGGGGCCTGATGGTGTTAAGTTTAACTTTGTGGTTTCAGTCGCCAGGTAACTGCGGTGCGGCGGGATCGGGGAGCTCGGGAGTGGGCGTGACGCGGCACGCGCGCGACCCCGTGCCCGGCGGCGGCGGGTTCCTGCCCCCCCTCGCCTCCCCCGCGCCCCCCGCCACGCCGCCCAGCATACCAGACATCATCCTCACAGGTGAGCACACAGCTCGTGGGGAGGTGGGATCAGGGAGCTCAAGAGTGGGCGTGACGCGGCACGCGCGGGACCCCGTGCCCGGCGGCGGCGGGTTCCTGCCCCCCCTCGCCTCCCCCGCGCCGCCCGCCACGCCGCCCAGCATACCAGACATCATCCTCACAGGTGAGCACACAGCTCGTGGGGAGGTGGGATCAGGGAGCTCAAGAGTGGGCGTGACGCGGCACGCGCGGGACCCCGTGCCCGGCGGCGGCGGGTTCCTGCCCCCCCTCGCCTCCCCCGCGCCTCCCCCGCGCCCCCCGCCACGCCGCCCAGCATACCCGACATCATCCTCACAGGTGAGCACACAGCTCGTGGGGAGGCGGGATCAGGGAGCTCGGGAGTGGGCGTGACGCGGCACGCGCGGGACCCCGTGCCCGGCGGCGGCGGGTTACTGCCCCCCCTCGCCTCCCCCGCGCCCCCCGCCACGCCGCCCAGCATACCCGACATCATTCTCACAGGTGAGCATGCACTCAGGAGCTCGTGGCACAGTACAAGAACAGTAGTGAATCTTCATAGAGATGTGCCGCTGCCGGCTTGAATGTGTGCGTGCGCGCCGGGCGCCGCCGTGTACGCACGCGCTGCCACGCACACATTAGCATAATATACGGGGGAACACGGTGGCGGCAGTGTGGGCCGTACCGCGACTGTGATCGCGCGCATTCGAGTACGCTCGCATTTGCCTGCTCTTACCGGCCTTAATTTATACCTCATTTATGAATTGATAGAACATTTCATTATATTATATAAATAGAAACCTAGTGCTACTCATAATACGCAAATAATAATTAACTAAAAATAAAAGTGACAACCCTAAGCGCCAACGCAAGAGTAGGTAAATAACTTGCCGACCGGCCTTAGATTCACTACTGTTCTTAGTGTACTGTGCTCGTGGGGAGGTGTACAACAGCAAACCGCAAAGAGGATATAGCCTATAGTTCGTTTTTTTCAGCATTAGAAAGAACTTGAAAGAAGCTAAGCGATTTTGACATGTCTTTTAATTGAAAAACACTTTTTAACAAAAACCGGCCAAGTGCGAGTCGGACTCGCGCACGGAGGGTTCCGCACCATCAACAAAAAATAGAGCAAAACAAGCAAAAAAACGGTCACCCATCCAAGTACTGACCCCGCCCGACGTTGCTTAACTTCGGTCAAAAATCACGTTTGTTGTATGGGAGCCCGACTTATTTCTTTATTTTATTCTGTTTTTAGTATTTGTTGTTATAGCGGCAACAGAAATACATCATCTGTGAAAATTTCAACTGTCTAGCTATCACGGTTCGTGAGATACAGCCTGGTGACAGACGGACGGACAGCGGAGTCTTAGTAATAGGGTCCCGTTTTTACCCTTTGGGTACGGAACCCTAAAAATCAATAACTATTACTTATGAAAGCAGAAGACTATAAAAGATCTTATTAGATTCACAATTGTTGCATATTTACCGTAACTTATTTTTAAAATGTGTTTTTCAATTAAAAGACACATCAAGATTGTTTACCTTATTTCTAATGCTAAAAAAAAACGAACTATAAGCTTGGGTGCGGTAGCTACATGTCAGTCTTATTACGGCTTAGCCACGACATTGAGCGACTCGCGACGGCGGCAGCGATAACAATAGGTTGGAGCGAGACAAAGCGATCGGACCTTTCGTTCCCACCTATGGTTGTCGCTGCCGCCGTCGCCAGTCGCGTAATGTCGTGGCCGCGCCGTTAGCCTTTTCGACACCGTGTCAAACACAAAAGCTGTCACGCTGACGCCACGTCACCGAAGTGTCAAAACTGAAATTGAACTTTATGCATATGCACGTAGGTCTATGTTGCTCTGTGGTCTGTCACTGATTAATCGGTCTTTGGCGTTGAACCTACGGTGCGGATATATCGGTAATTGGCGTCCAAAAGGTTCTCGTCAAAGTAGTTTTATTATGTGTAATGTTTTTCTGTGTGACCCCTCACTAACAATATGTTGCCGTTAAGCTTTGGATTCCTCCGAAAACGGTGCCGTCATATGACGGCCGTCATATAGCGGCAGCAAAAGACGGCCGTCTTTACGGTGGCGACATGTGGAAAGTACCACGGCGTCATAACACACCGTCATCCACCAAGGTCAAAGCGGCAAATTTGAAAAATGTAGGCGCGATGGGATAACGTCCCATAGAAGTTTCCTACTGACAAGATTTGCTTGATCATCTATAATTTACTTGGAGGATGAAATATCATCAGAAGAGGAAAATAATCGTAGTACGGAATTATTTATTCAAATCTCGTGTCATTTATTCAAAATGGCGTCACCGCTATCTAATAAAACGTTCACGAAACTATCGACACCGTCATGACGGCCGTCATCTTACGTTACGTTGACAATCAACGTAACGTAACGCCGTCTAGGAAACCGCGCCATCTTGTTTACATAGACAACGTTCTAGTGACGTCAGTCAACGCTATATAGCGGCCGTAATATGACGGCACCGTTTTCGGAGGAATCCAAAGCTTTACAGGTTGTGAAGCGACATAATTACGTAATGTGCAGACCATTCGTTCGCAGACTACTCTGAGGAGGCGGCGCTGCGCGCGGAGCTAGACCTGGACGACCTGACGCTGCTAGACCAGCCCGGCTCGCTGCTGCCCGACTCCGCAGTCGAGCACGAGCTCTTCGACCGCTTGTAGTACTCGACCACTGCCAGGGTTAACAAACCATACGCCTGCGACGCATGCAGGCGCGGCCCAACGCGGTTCGTGAGACTCCCTAAACTTCATGACAATTTCTATCGTTTCAAGTCTGAGTTAGTGAACGTAGTAGCGTAGTGCGAGGGACGCGCGCAGGTGGCACATTCCCGGGCCGCGGTCCGAGTGCGTGTTTATTGTGTTTTTAAATGTACTCAACTTTCATATTCGAGGGGTTAGGTATAATATAGGCTATAGATTTTTTTATTAAAAATCGATTACTTTATCGATTATTCTTGTACAGCATGGAGTAATTATTTTTTAAGTAAGTATTGTGAATATTTACTCGAATATCATTAGGGAATTTGATTCGGATATAATGGAGATATTTTCGTTTGTATAAAAGACCTATTTGGTCGTCTCCGTATACATAAATTTGAAAGTGTTCACTTTATTAAAATTGCATTTAAATCGCTAATGTTGCATGCTAGTGTATCTGCGTATGGCCAAGAATAGTTAAAACAATACTTCTATAATTTTTAATAAGAAACTTAAATCTCTTTTGATCTTGGTAATAGGTACATTATCATTATCCATCATTCAACGATTGCTCAAGCGTGGTCTATTCGGAACTGACGAGACGCCGATGTAAGCATTTAAACTTTTACCCCAAAGCATGACGTTTTGTAATATACATATAGTTACTGCACCACATTTGTATAACGTACATGTGCCCCAATTCCTCGTTATTATTCCACGGTTAAATTTAAACTATCGCATAGAGAAATATAGTAAGACAAGAGTGCTCACTCCATACATCAGTTCAGACTATTAATTTCAGTGTCTACATCTAGCATCGAGTAGCGGAACTATCAGTACTGCTATTTGACAATAGATGTAGCACCGACCGGAAATTCTTACGCTGTTGAGATAAGACTTTCCGGTCGGTGCTACATCTATTGTCAAGTAGCAGTACTGATAGTTCCGCTACTCGATGCTAGATGCTAATAGTTTTTTTGGTACTAAAACTGATGTATGGAGTGAGCAATCTATGTATTTTTTTCTCTATGACTATCGTGAGTATTTCTAAAGTTATATCGCTACTACGGTTTAACAGGTTCACTGTCCCGTGCCCCACATATGGGTCACCGCAAGCCTCTATCAAAAGGCTGTAAGGTTGACAGTTAAGGCTCCGTTAACGATTTTAGAGCCAAAATGTAAAATTGATAGATTTAGTCGTTGAAATTGTACTCCTTTTGTTACGTAATATTTAAATAACAAGTATTGGTTTCTATTAACACGTCTTCTCATCTTTCCTTTTAATAATAAGGTCCCGAGCGTGCGTCACCGGCAATATATGACGAGAAGGGGCAGTTTTTAAAAATTCATCAAAATATTATAGTTATAAATTATAAAAAATGATGTATAAGAACAGTTTCAGGAAATGTTGTAGATTGTTTAAGTATAAAAATTACGTTGAAATTAAGTCGATTTTCACGAAAAATGTTCACTTGTTTTGAAGTTATTTCTGGTGAAAATTGATTTCGTCTAACTTTCATTTACTCTTGTTCAATATCATATAACAAAAATGTAGTCTATGCAAGTTGGAGTACAGGATGTGTGTAATACAAAATTACCATTTTTAGCAGTCCAAACTTTACGAAATTTACAAATAAGATCGACTAAATCAGTGCTTTACGCGCGTTTACCTAAACGTCCATCAGAAAAAAAAATCATTACTAATTTAGTGAGTCAGTTTTCAAAAAAATGATCTGTACAAATGCAAGATAAGAAGATGTGCTAATAGATACCAGTACTTGTTATTTCTATTACGTAACAAAAGGTGCACAATTTCATCGACTTAATCTATCAATTATACATTTTTGCGACTAAAATCGATACCGGCCTCTTAACAGTTGAGACAGTGAACGTGTTAACTCACAAAAAGCGTCACTGATGTGTGCCCTTGTGAGATAAAAGGTAGTAGCGATATAGTATATTCCACGGCTTACAGTAAAGGAAAGCTTTGTCATGACAAATTACACAATTTCTGTTTACGAAAACACATAGCCTAAACACACTTAACACGCTTAAATGCAAGTTACGTGTAGATTTTCATACTTGCCCGCTTGACTGTACAGATTGGCACTGTGTGCCGTAATTATACTTGTGGTTGTGTTCTTGTTTTTATGTACTTTTTAACCGACTTCCAAATCTCAAAGAAGGAGGTTATCAATTCGGTTGTATGTTTTTTTTTTATTTGTAAAGTTAATGTTACCTAGAGTCTGTGCGGAAAGAGAAGAGTCGTGGAATGTATTGGGCCCCATACATTTCACGACTCATCTCTTTCCGCACAGACTCAATGTGTTCTGCCACTTGTCATGACGGGGTTTCAGCCTAGCCGATAGTGTAACCTAGGTTTACTTGACGTTTCTGTCCTTGTCATATTCAATAAGGAGACTAGAGACATTACAACAGTACTATTATGTGGAGCCATCTATTTAATGAACACAATGTCGCCTTTATAGAGTAATTCTAATGTTGATGTCGAGATAATTTCAGTTTTATACGTTTTTTAGGTCCATTATGTAAAAACAGTTGGGTAAGTAGTTACTGTTATAATGCCTTATGTCTAATTTCGTTGTAAAACTCCATACTGGACCACTAAAATGAAGTTTGAAACTACATTTATTTCTTACGCTCTCGTTAAGTAAAAATAACTCAAGGAAGAGACTAGTGGTCACGTTACAAAAAACCGAGCTCTTTTTGCTATATTTTTCACACTTGCCAAGTCCATACCAGTAGGTAGGTATTATTAGATGTCATTATGAAATCGGTGGTCTCTGTTATTTTCAAACTTGTATTTTTGGTGGTCCCGTTCCGTTCTACGGTCGGTGGCGTTCATAGTAATTTTAGAGTTTATTAAAAATTAAGCTTCTGTCGCAAACATATCTATGTACTTATGTGTGGTTGCGAGACTCGTTTCTGTATGGAGGTCAATTTTAGTAAGCACGTAACTAATAGGAGGATAGGGTAAACGTTACTGACCACTTGCTAGATGCTATTCGAGTTCACCGTGTCTCATTCCATGTTTATACGACTTTTACTGTCTCCGGTACTTTGTGAGGTTCGCGTCAAAAACAATGTATACACTTTTGATTTATTCCATCGCAATATGGCGGGAAATGTGTACATATCTTTGATGCCGGCTCTAATACTCACTGCAGTGTTTGTCAAGTTTAAGAAATGCATACTAGTTTTCAAATATTGGTGTTCTGAGTGAGTCTTGCTGACGATAAAACTTCAGATCGCAATTTATATTAAACTTAGGATTACAGTGGAAAAATCAGTTGACATCTACATTCATAATATACCTATGTTAAATTTGTCATGTAAAGTTTATGTTTGTGATTGGTATGAATACTCGAAAACATACCTGTAGTACGCAGAATTCGCACCAATAGACCATCTGAAGTTTAACTTTGTATAGTTATTAAGTTTTAAATGTTTATTGTAACATTTTAACCCAATGTACTCGCAATATGAATTCTTTCTCGGTTTATCGTTTAAATATGTATTGTATGTATATTGATCGGTGTACTTGACACTAAAAGTACAAATTAATTTTAAAGTTTAAATTTTTTTTATGAATATTGCGAATGCAGTGACGTTCAAGTAGGCACTTGTATGTTTCGTTTTGTGAAAATGCTCATTTTATTATTTTTTAAGAATCTAGTCAGCAAGTTATGAGTTACAAACGAAATAGAAAGTTCAAACAGCGGCTTCCATTCCATTCCACGATTTGAATTTTGATTGCGTACATTGTGGGTGAGTTCAATGCGGAATGGTTCAGTAAAACGAGGGAAACGGTGGAGGCATACTTGGGAAGCGCTGCTTGAGATATGACACGCACTAGTATGCTTTTTAACACGCTTTTATTAGGTCGACCTGTATGTAACTATGTACCTAATGGAATTTTGCAAGTTAAATTTGATCCACTTCCCGGTTTCCGATTGAGCTGAAATTTTGCATACACATGTAAGTCGGGTGACAATGCAATATTATGGTACCATCGAGCTGATCTGATGATGGAGACAGGAGGTGTCCATAGGAACTCTGTGATGAAACAACGCAACCTAATTGTGTTAGGGGTTTTTAGAATTGTCTCGATGAGTAAGTATTAGTTGTCTGTAGTAAAAAAAGTACAGTCAGCGATAAAAGCTTGTACCAAAAAGGAAATTTTTGCCAAAAACTTATTTTATTAAGATTTGTGCAATTGTCAAAATAACATTAATGTGATTGGCGATATATTTATCTGGAAAAATAATTACTTTTCGTCCTATTAATCGTGTTTAAAGTTTACTTGTTTAACGAAGTAGGACGAAAAAGGACGATAGTCTCGACTGCGCTACGTGAGTATGCCTTCGCCGTTACAAGTGATGACAATTTCAGTGTCTGTATTTTTTGTTATGTGGTGTCGTTATGAAGACGTGTAACTAAAGCTTACTCGAGTTACTACTGTATGTCTTGTGGGCATAGTTTTACTATTGTTTCTAATCATCATTCGAATGATTTTGAAACGTTAAGTGTACAGAATTTAAATATAGCTTGCTTTTATATTCGAACTCTAGAGAATCAAAGAACCAAATGCTTAATGTTGTTTAAATTTTACTTTTTAGTTATGTTTATTTTCACAGATAAGATAATATTGTTAATATGGTCTAAAGTTTAATTTCACCGCAATAGTGACGTACTGTATAACAGGTAAATGTATAAATAGTTATTGTATCATAATTGTGATAAAGGAAAAAAGCACAACATTAAATCGTTAGAGAAGCCTAATCTGATGATAAAGTAAGGTATTCTTTCCTTGAAACTTCATTGTAGTTTTTCTAAAGTTGTTACTTTACGTACATGTCATGTACCTAAGAATGTGTTTGGCCGGGCCTATTCCTAAAAATACATCCATTGTCTACTGAATACCTTTTACAGTCAGCAGCAGAAGTTGCTAAGCGGGCGAGGTGTTCAAAATGATCTTGACGAGACTTTATTATTAAGAGAATAAGAGCGTGTCAAGGTAATTATGAACACCTCACCCGCTTAGCAATTTCTGCTGCTGACTGTACAATTTGTAGCTTAGAACAAGTCAATCAGCTATAATTATATTGAAAAGCAAATGCTGTTTTTACATCGAAAGGTGGTTATTGCCTTGAAAATATAATGAGCTAGGTGTGTAAGTAGTCGAAGTACTGGGTGCCTAGCCAAAATGTCTATCGTTTGCGCTACGACATCGAAAAACTATCTGTCTCTATATCGCTCTAATATGAAGGATTGCTAGAGAGACAGAAAGCTTTTCGTGATATTTTCAGCGCGGTAGTGTGTATTTCATAGAAGGTTGCTACCTTCTATGAAATACACACTAGGTTGCTCCTATAGAAGTGGTCTACGCGTGCCTCCGTGAGGGACAAAACATATAAATTCGACCAATCATAGCGTCGCATTGCGCCGCTATGATTGGTCGAATTTATTTGTTATGGTGGGCAACAAATAGATTCGGCCAATCATCCATACTAATTTATGGTGGGGAATAAAGAAAAATGTGAGACTGTGACAAGGACAAACAATAATAGCGCTTTCACTGCTACTCCTACTAAAAGATAAATAAGACTATCCCGTTCTGTCAGTTATCCCCACCACTCATGCCCAATCCAGTTTAATACTAGATTCATGGTGTATTTTCAGCAATAGGCCCAGTTTCACAGTGTAGGCTAAAAGTCGAGGGTAAGTTAACCCGGTTAACCAATCTGGATAAGGTGCAATATGGTTTTATATGTTGAAATTTAAACATGGTTACGTTACATGGTTCATTGTATTATATCTCGTTTGTAATATAATATAAAAATGTTGAAACTATATTATTGTTTTTCGTCGTGCAAGTGACATTTAGGCTGAAGGCTTTTAAAACATTTACAATGTTCAGTTTCTAAAAAGATTAATATTAGAAAAATATTTCTATGAAATATTTTTTGCGAACAGATAAGACATTGTTAAATCAATTATAAATGTATAAAAATTTTAATTATAATGTACATCTGTTCAAGAAACACTATTTGTAAATAAACTTCAGAGAAACTTAATGTCAAAGCAAAGGTTGGAATTAGAATATTTATTGTAAAAATACATCTGAAATTGAAAACAAGTGTCATTTAAAAGCCAAAAACATTGGGATTTCTTACTGACTCTAAACGTTCGAATCCTAACCATATTACGTGTGCCATAAGGTGTATTATTCATATAGATAACATTTTTATTTAGATCAATTCTAATTTCTAATCTTTGTCTTATTCGATAACTACAATAGTGGCCAGTTACAATTAAAATATATCATAATTCATAAAGTAATGGGGTTGGCAACTGTCAAAGGTTTGCATAGATGGCGCCATCATAGCTTGCCCCTTTCCCTAATTTTATATGAGATTTGGCTTTGGAAAAAAAATTCTAAAACAATTTCACACATATCTAGGGATTAACAGGGCAAGCTATGCTGGCGCCATCTGTAAAATACTTCGACCGGCCAACCCCATTGCATGTTTGATATTCAATTCAGATGTTGGGTCGATTGCAATATGTTTATAGGTATTGTTAAGTAATGTGGCAATGTTTCATAATTATTTCTTGGGTCAGTTATCAGTACTAGGGGTGCTGAGATAGTATATCACTCTTGTACATATTTTGTTGTCACGGAAAACTGAACAATACCATAGAGAAATATAGTAAGACAAGAGTGCTCACTCCATACATCAGTTCAGACTATTAATTTCAGTGTCTACATCTAGCATCGAGTAGCGGAACTATCAGTACTGCTACTTGACAATAGATGTAGCACCGACCGGAAAGTCTTATCTCAACAGCATAAGACTTTCCGGTCGGTGCTACATCTATTGTCAAGTAGCAGTACTGATAGTTCCGCTACTCGATGCTAGATGCTAATAGTCTTTTTGGTACTAAAACTGATGTATGGAGTGAGCACTCTATGTATTTTTTTCTCTATGACAATACCACATCAAACTGTTTAGACCAGGGATGTTGCGGATGCCGATTTTTTGACATCCGCGGATGCGGATGCGGATGCGGATTTTTAAAGGCTCACATCCGCGGATGCGGATGCGGATGCGGATGTCAAGATAGGTACATAAAAAACGTCAAATACTACATTTTAGTAATTTTTATTTCAAAAAACCGGCCAAGTGCGAGTCGGACTCGCGTTCCAAGGGTTTCGTACATTAAGTCCCACTCACGCTTGACTGCTAATTTCTAATAGGTTTTTTGGCTAATGACTAAATTACCTAGCAGTCTAGCACTTACGCCGATGCTAAGACGTTCCTGTACCGGCCTGTTCCACATCCGCATCCGCATTAAATCCGCATCGATTTTATGCGGATGCGGATGCGGATGTTGAAAATAATGCGGAAGTTCCGCGGTTGCGGATGCGGATGCGGATATTCGCAACATCCCTGGTTTAGACGACAACGGTTTCACTCACTTGAATTTTTAGTCGCTATTGGCGACATGACCCCCGAAGGGCCCGAAACTTGTCGCCAATAGCGACTAAAAATTCAAGTGAAACCGTTGTCGTCTAAACAGTTTAAAATATGTCTCACGAAAGTTTAATATAGAATACCACATCACTTGACGACGTAGACTAGCTCATTGGATGTTAATGTGTTAAATCATATTCACTGGCAGCGCGAGCTACGCGCCATTAGCGCAGCCGATAACACGGAAAAAACTGCGTGTAGCGAAAAGCTACTACTACACTGCGTCTTACGTAAAGCTTTGGTTTCCTCCGATAGCGGTGCCGTCATATGGCGGCCGTCTCCATACAAATACTACGACATCCATATTTAGCCGTATTATTTAGTATGGAGACGGCCGCTATATGACGGCACCGCTATCCTAGGAAAACCGATCTTAAGCGAACAACTCGCGAACGCGACGCGGCGCGGCGCGGCGCGCCTACGGCGTTCGCGTTCGCAACGAGATCGCCCATGTAGGACACTTCTATAGCTATCAAAGGATTGATTCACCCCGCGCCGCATCGCTTCGCTTCGCGTTCGCGTGTTGTTCGCCTACGTAGTACGCTGCGTAACAGAGAACTCGTTTAATGGGTCGGTGGCAGTGAATGTGTTACGGTTAGCCCAGAGCTTAAATATAGCTAGAGCTTAGATAAAATAAATACCGAGGACAATTCCGAAAGTTTTAGGTGGTCCATTAGTTTATTCAAAGAGTTATTGATTGTAAAAGAGGTAAATTCTAATAAAAATCGGGCTTTGAGTTTGGCAGCCGAACGAGATGGTGCTATACGACGCCATATATTTATTGGGAGGTAATTGACAAATTATTCTACTCAATAACTCTGGTATATTCCTACACCCAATAGCAATGAAAACTGGTTTAGAAATGTCTAACGTTATCCGCTTTCATTGTTCTGAAATGTACATAGTCTGTTAGTGGGGGTAAAGGATGTACTTACGAAATTGTAATGACTAATGGGAATGGGTTAAGTATAAAGTTTTTTTTATAATTATCACATGATCCTATACAATTAGAAACATACGCAACGGCACTAGTTTTGTCTCCCTGCAAACCTTTAGTTGTTCGTTTGTCAGTTCCTCAGTGATCTAGTTATCAGACTGGTTTATTGATCAACGACACGAAATTAGTGTCAATTCGAGCTAGCTGTGATGTCACTTTGCACATGATAAAACGATATATGTGGCATAATGGGAAGGCGAGAAGATTATTCAAAATTCTGCTGAATTTTATTGCTGAAGCAGATTTGGCTATCGAATGTATTTTGTAATTTGTATTTTTTACATTCGTTAGCTAAATTTGATGAGCATAGACATTTTTATGAAACAATTATAATATCGGCGTTTGCCGTCTCGCATTTTGGATTTAGATTATGATACTTAGTATATAATGTATGTGCAATTGAGCAGTGACAAGAAAGTTTCTTGAAGGCAACGATACACCAAAATGTGTGATTATGATTAATCTACTATTTGACCTTCGATCAATTTGTATGACATAAAATCTAAGATCATTATTTCTCAAACATGCACAAACTTATTGAGAATTTTGCTGTAAGATGTTTCGATGGTTTGTTTTATTTAAACCAAAATACATGTACATAATAAGTGTGATAGAGATGAAACGGTCTCATTTAAAATAAAATTGTTGTAAGTACCTAAATCCAGTGTTTTGTTTTATCCATTACCGTGTCTAGCACCTACATTTTTCGAACCCACTGCGCGGCACATGCCCAAAGAGAATTTCCACTACGTTCACATCCGGTTCACATGCCATGCAAGTATCGTAGACGCAGTGTTGCGGCTAGGTAACATACGAATGCAACTATTTCTGCAAGCTTTATTAAAGATTGATAGAATAAAGATTGACAACGATCTCTGCGAAACCTACAGTGAATTGTACTGAAACTTGGAGGATATAATCAAACGGAGACGCCATGTCTGTAATTTTCTGTACAAAACAGTCTGCCGATTTTTGCGGGGGAGGGGAACGTCAAATGTATGCGTAACGTAAAAATAGCCATGTCAGATAAACGTCAGTCCATACATTGTGTATGACCGTTGGCCGCCTATTTTCGACAGAGGAAAGCCTGTTAATGGCTACTCCGTTTAGTTGTATCCTCCAAGTACTGAAATGAAATAAATTATTTGCACGCATGGTTTATATAGTCCGTCAACCAAATCTTGTCAGTAGCAATGTAAAGCAAACTAAAGTAGGGCAACACTCAAAGAGCAGTATTGCGCTAAGAAAAGCAGCAATGTACATCGAACCAACTGATTTTTTTTTCCGCTGAGCGCGCCCTGCGTACGTCAATTCAAATTGTCACTCGCGGTTTATTGAAAAAAATTGAAACATGGACGGACAATTTAAAAGCGATGTTAAAACAATGTTAATCAAAATGATGAACAAATTTGAAGATATCAAAAACAACTCCCTATCGTAGTGCTTATATTCTCTTTGTTCCCTAAGTCCTTTGTCTTCTAAGTTTACTAAAATAAAATCATATCAAAATGCAGATAATTAGATAGTGCATATATTTGTTATTTACAATATAATATGCCACTTGTTAATGTAAATTAGTGTACTGTTCTGGATAAATATGACATACCTGTGTAATTTTTTTGATTGGTATATATTGTACAATATACATATTAAAAATAAAACAACTGATATTTGGGTGTTTATTTAATTTAAAGGTAAATAAGATAAGGGTCACTTTTCGACTTGGTTGCGTTGTACACGTACATAAACCGCCATAGGTAAGTATTGTCTGAAAAGATACTACCTACTACGAACGCCTTATATTGGGCAAGATTTAATCCTGCAACAAACATGTATGGATTAGGTAGATATTGCGAAAGAACGGCGATATAATCAAGGCTCTTAATACTGTTTAAAAGGTTTACCTTTGTAAATAGTCACAACTGATTGCTGAAAATATTAGACATGTGGGCCTATGGACGGTTTCCAGGACACAATTTATGGTCTTGTTAGATAGATTTAGGCATACGTTTTAATTTTATTTATGCCTTTTAACCCTAAAACAAAAAAACTGAACATAATCTTAAAAGTTCGAAAGAGTTCTTCCAGTACTTGTCATAACCGCAATTTTTAGTAATGTTTACCATCAACGAGCATGATTGTACATTGTAGGCCCCTTAGCTTTGCTTATTCTTATTTAATGTATTGGTATTTAATGGTGACAGCAGAAATATCTCTTGAAACAGAAACGATTCAGAATGAAAACAAATAAGGTGACGGCTGTCATTCACGATTCCACATTCCACAGATAAAACACAGATGACACGCGTTTTGGAATTATTTGAACACAGTGTTGCTAACCCGCGATTTTTCAAATTTGCCGCCTTTTACTACTGACAAGATTTGGTTGACGGACTTTAATTATAATGTTGGGGTCGTTTTAATCAAACCTTTATGTTGCTATGCTAACCTATGTATCTACCTCTAAATTAACTCTTAACAGCCAGTAAGTATTACTCTTTGTAATACTTACTGGCTGAAAGAGCAAAGTTGGTTTGAATTCGCACGTCAGTCAAACGATTAGAATTTTTTTGGTAACGTGACTGCAAAGATTCAAAATGCGATATTTAGTATTTTTGTTGCTGTGCTGTTTATTAGAGAAAACCACCAGTCGGCCGCAGGCGGTTACGCAAGATTACAAGTGAGTTTTATAATAAATTGCCTATTTTAGATAGTCTCTTGAATAATCTCCAGTATGCCCCTAAGTGGGAGAAAGCGAAATAAAATAAGGACAATGTGGGGAAGACCCTTTAATATATACCTACGTAAATTTGATTGCTAGGAAGATCGTCATAGGGATAGAACTCATGTATTTGCATACTTACATTCACCGCTCAGATACAGTCAGAAAAGGGCTCTACCAACCCGTAAGTGTAAAGCCTGAGTGGACGCTCGAAGCGGAGCGTTCGGCGGGGCGTGCAGCGTGGCGTCGAGCTCACAAGTGATTTGAGCAGCGTGCACTAAGGCCGCTCCTATACGTTTGCATTTGTTTAACATGCACGCCGCACGCCCCGCCCCGCAGCACGCCCAACTCGAGCGTCCACTCAGGCCTTACACTAAGTGGAGTCACAGAATAAATAATAGTACTAAGTACAGAAGACTCACTCTCTAACAAAACGCGTCTGTTACGATCAGCACAGATATGGCCGCTAGGTGGCGACACCACGCGCGGCTTATGGCTTTCCCCAAAATTGGGGCCGAACGGTTGTACTTTTAGCTACCTGTAGCAAAGCGACGAAATCGTGGAGTGAGACACGCCTGGTGGATTATAGATACAAATGCAACAGGTTAAAAGTGACAAAGTCCCACATTGACGTTACTGCGTGCCCTTATTTCTAGGGTTCCAATTTACGTAAAAAAGACAATTTTAAACTATTGTAACCTGTGGGTTTTTACCTCAATGACAAATTCTCAGGGATGCTGAAGAGGCCGAATACGAGAACGAGGACTCGCCGCACAACGATGAAGATGCAGCCGTTGACGAAAGGGTAAGTGATTTATTTATATTAGTAAACAATAGTTATTTGTTTTACAAGGGGGCAAAGTTGTTGTTTAACCGCTCGTGCTAATATTGAAACCCGAGCAAGCGAAAGATTCCAAAATTGAACCACGACCGTAGTGAGTGGTACGAAAAATGGAATCTTGAGCGTTGCGAGGGTTTCAAAGCACGAGGGTTAAACAAAGTTTGCACCCGACTGAAACACAAAATTTTTCACCACACCAACCCGAAGCAAATATTAACAAAATCAAACCAAATCAAATCCAAATGAATGTTATTAAATATTTATCATTCAAAATCATCATTTAAAAGTCAATTCTACCAGCAAACATAAGAAAACAACTCAAAATTAGCATTTGATTACTTTGCCCCACATGTGAATAAAATGCAACTTTGCTATCAGTTTTTGAAGTGCAAAGTGAGCCTTTCCGAGCTGGTGTGGTGAAAATAACTATTTTACCCCTCCCCCCCTCCTTGTCACACTTGGTCACATTTTGCGAACCCCTCCCCCCCTGGTGTGACGTCACCTTTTAGGCAATTTTGTTTTCAACAAAATCGACATTATTTCGGCTTCGCCTCAAATTGTTACTCACGCTACTCGCCTTTTTTGACCCCTCTTAAACAACGGTTGCATAAAATACTATAACCATTCATATTTTAAATAGATAATCGAAATTACTCTTAGGCTAACATTAAAGAAGAGGACGAAGTAATGGAGCCGCATCACAACAGGAATTATTTTTTCAAGCATCATGGCGCGGACAGGAGCCCAGAGGAGCGGACCACCAAGGAGAACACAAATGATAACGTGAGTGTATAAGTTTTAGCATACTCGATTTCAGCTTCGGTATATTCTACTCGTACCAAGGAAATAGTTATTTGTTTTACAAAGGGGCAAAGTTGTTGTTTAACCGCTCGTGCTAATATTGATACCCGAGCAAGCGAAAGATTCCAGAATTGAACCACGAGCGTAGCGAGTAGCGTTCGAAAAATTGAATCTTGAACGTTGCGAGGGTTTCAAAGCACGAGGGTTAAACAAAATTTGCCCCCGAGTGAAACACAATTTTTTCACCACACCAACCCGAAGCAAATATTAAATGTAAAATATCACACAAAATCAAACCAAATCAAATCCAAATGAATGTTATTAAATATTTATTATCCAAAATCATCATTTAAATTAAAAGCCAATTCTACCAGCAAACATAAGAAAACAACTCGAAATTTGCATTTGATTATTTTGCCTCACATGTGAATAAAATGCATCTTTGCTATCGGTTTTTGAAGTGCAAAGTAAGCCTTTCCGAGCTGGTGTGGTGAAAATGTATTTACCTATTAATATTCTAAGGTGTTGAGCAGTTTTCACAGTTGAAATCGGCAAGCAGAATCGAAGGGCCAGATGAAGATGCTTCCGAAAACGAACAGGATCAACCAGTGACTAACAGGAGATATGACCGGCAAAACGAACTCAACAGCCGTAAGAATCAATTTATTCAAGCGATGGTAAATAAAAAAGAAAACGGCGTCTTTCGTAATCTTCAACAACTTGAAAGAAGAGATAATGCTGAGCAGGAAGAAAGCAATGATAATTTATACGAAAGCGACTCTAATCAAGAAGACGTTAGTAAAAATTATAAAAATAAACGCAACGATGACACTGCTGAAAATATTGGGCAATCTAATTATTACAACAGATCACCAACCGAAAGCAAAGAATCTGAAGATGAACCATATGAGGAAATCAATGCAGAAGATGCTAATCGCGATCGACGTGATATAAATGATCCTGATGAATCTATTAACAACGGCAATGCTCATGATATGAAAGAAAAGAACGATTTAGAAAACTTCGAAAATGAAGCTGAGCAAGCTATTATCCAGAGATATGTGAAAAAACTTAACAAAAAAGAAATGGAAAACCTAATGAGAACTCTCTCAGAAGATAAGAGAGCAATATTAGAGCAAATTATTAGCGATGAAAGCAATCAAGTGATCACCTTAAACAAACGAGAAATAACTAAAAAAGCAGAAGCCGTAGAAGAAAATAATTTAATGGATGGAGTCCAATCGGAATCTAATAAAATTTCAGGCCCCCTTGTTAATTTTAATCTGGCCAGTGGAATAACTAATAAAAACAATGACCAAACTGGAATAACCTCAGCCATAGAAGAAACCGTATCTAGCACCAGCTTTGGTGAAAATAAAATAAACAAACGATCCGACGAAGAAGGGGTCTCAGACAAATTTGAAAACGGAGCAGTTACTACAAGCAGTACTGAATCCGTAACAGCTAAAAGTGAAAATAAAAGAGAAGTAAATGTTAACGAGGGATCTCCTGTTTGTATAAATGAACCGCAAGAGTCTTCTATCATTGGTTCACAAGACGAACTTTATGCTAGTTCTCAAGATGAAGATTTGTCACAATTAATGGACGAAGACATGCAACTACATTACGACTATCGTAATCCACAAAAACGAGATCTAATGCAAGGGAACATGGCAGAACCTATGAAGTCTTTACAGGAATCATTTTCCAATAATAATAACGTTGAAAACACTGGTTACACTGGTGACTTGAATATGATGCCTTTAATAAGAGTCAAGAGGAAATTTAATAACGAGCATGCAGTGAAAAAGCGAGCAGCTGCTATTATGCCAGAGTCTAAAGTAGCGTATGTTCCCGAAAATGAAGACGAGGATAATGATGAAGGAAACGAGATTTACGATAACGGCTTTTTTGATAGAACGGCAAGCTTTGCAAAGAACAACAAGAGAGTTGGCAAAGTGAGTGACATAAGAGATACCGCTTTTAAATTAAACACTGATGGGAATCAAAGTGTGTTCAAACGATCAAGCGCAGAGGGAAGTCATGTCGAAGACGTTGCTAGAGACAATATGAGTATCGGGTCTGACACGGACAGCGTTTTATCTGGGGAGGAAGGAGTCAACGAAAATTTGATGTACAGTGGTGGATGTCGAAAAAAACGTGCCGCTGAGGAGATTACTAAATTGGTACCCGTTGACGATGTTATTAACATACTCCCAAATGCTTCGCGCTCGTCTTTGATGGGAGACACCGGTAGACCTGAAATCTTCGGGGCGAGTTTTAATAGCAATGATGCCTTTGGGTCTTCTTCAAAAACTTACGATGGAGAATTGGGCCGTTATAAAAGAATACGGCGATTAAAACACCCGTCAGCTGTGAAGAGCTCTACAACTAGAGTCGCCAAGTAAAGTAATATCTTGATGATAACTTTATAACTGTGTGTGTTATTTGTTTGTAAGTTTTTTTATAATATGCTCGGAAAAAATAGTTTTAATTACTTTACACTAGTTATTTTAGAGCTTGTATTAAGTTTTACTATTGATGTTGTTGGTAGGTATCTATTGCCAGGAATTATAACACTTAGAACAATATAGCTCTTGTTTTTAATTATGTACTTAACTGCGCTAGACCCTATCGTATGGACACACTATACTTCGTTTTTTTTTAGCATTAGAAAAAAGGTAATCAATCTTGATGTGTCTTTTAATTGAAAAACACTTTTTAAAAATAAGTCACGGCAAATATGTAACAATTATGAATCTAATGGGTCAATTTCAACAGTACTAGTTTTTTGTGTCATTCCGGTGTAATTCTTTATTTACGTTTCTTCGTTGTTTCTTTTAATGTCAATCGACACCTCAGACTGTTCTTTGATAAGCCTCTTACAGAGCACTTGATATCTTAAGCCTTTTGAGAATTATCGGAGATTAAAAAAATTGACTCGCACGTGAATGATAAGTATACACAGGAATGATATAACACTCCACCTAAATGACATTTTTCCACCGGAATGAAGAAAATGACTCGCACTTGAATGATAAGTATGCAAAGGAATGATATAACACTCCACCTGAATGACATTTTTCCCAACGGAATGAAAAAAATAAACACAGGAATGATATATATACACTAAAATGAGAAAAATGCTAAGAACTGCCTAAATCAGCCAAGTTCAATAATTAACCGAAAATGTATTTCGAATGCCCATGTTCAATCTAGCATATCGAGTATTTCTTTAAAAAGTGCCACTTTTACTAAATTATGGGCACAATTTATGGTACTTCTACTCGAGATAACAAGCTCTTTCAATTTAAAAACGAAAAAATTGACCCACAAATTTAATAGGTAAAATTTTAGAATTTCCATTTGAGTTACCGCAATACAAAGCCTATAGAAATAAGCAATACAGTATAAAAGAACTAAGGTTATTTTTTGTTGGAAATTAAAAAAAAGCTCGTTATTTCGATTTGAAATACATAACATAATAATTATGTGCCCAAAATTTATATTTCGTAAAAGTGGAATTTTATTAAGAATATTAATACAAAGCCTCTGCAACAAACGCCAAGCTGAGCCTGAGCTACTCAAAGCTTAACCGTCGAGCCTGACGGACGCTAGTAATTTAAAGAGTTACCCTTAAATCAACAACGCGTACAAATAAAAAATGTATCAAACAACTACTAACTAGTACCTACTACTAGTTATCACTTTTTATATTGTAGTATTTGAGATAAACAATTAGTTTTTATATAGTTATCTACTTATAAATATTTCGTATACCTATTCCCAGCTGGACAATAGACACTGTAGATGTGAAGTACAAGAATACTTTTAACAAAACAGTTGATATTATTCATATTTAAAGAGTTTTATATTTTGATCCACTTATAATTTAGACACATTAAAAATCAACATTATATATGGATTACATATTTCAAAATCAATGGAAATATTATTAAAAAAGGCTCTCAAACATGCAACCAGATATTAAAATGTGCAAATGTGTAATTTAACCTTATAAAGCTGCTGCATTACACGGAAGAAAAAACTAGAAAATTTGTAGTTAATGAATAGTAAACGAAGCTATATTTTTACCATAAATATCTTTAGCATCCTTAAACTAGGAACAAATTACTTTGGGATCAATAACATTAGTATCACATTATCAACATCTAGCATACTAACAAGGCCATGATTGACTTAAATACAAATTAAAATTAACAACAAATTGCTTTTACGTAACTTATACTACTATCACATTAATTGTCACCACTTGTTAATCATTATCTTCGCCTATACTCGAAATACTACATCAAATATTTCTAAAATATGTCTAAGTCAGAAGAATCTGCGTCACTTTCAAATACATTAGATTTTTCCTGATTGACACGTCTTACTGCTGACAAATTTTCCATGTTCCTGGCTTCTTCCTGTTCAGAAAACAGTTTGCTGTCAAATTCGGCTTCAAAAAATGAACTCGATGGTATTACTTCTTCTAAAACCTGATTCTCATAATGTGTTAGCAATGACCTACTGATTATAGAGCCAGTTGACTCTTTTTCACTATCCTTACTAATCCGAGATAAACTTGATACTGAACCTTTACCTGGTTTTGCTAAAGACGTAGGTATTTTGGACGTTGAGGGACCACATTTAGTTTTGGTACATGTTTGGCCTTGAGGAAACTTTTTGGCGATGAGCTTAATAATTGGTCCTTTAAAATCCTCGGGGTACCAACAGGTTTTGATGGTGAAACCTTCGATTCTGATGTCTTTGACTTTAGCTACAAGTTTGCCTTTACCGTGTTGCATGACTTTAGTTTTAGATAATGTTGTCATTCGCTCAGAGGCAGGTATTGTTTCTTTAACCGTGACCTTCGACATGTCATGTACGTTTATGTGTTTTTGGTAGTATTAGAATATCGGACATTTTAACGGGCGTCAGTTTCACCAAACTCTCACTTGATTTGACGTTCTTAGTCTTACTGGATTTTTTTGAAGGTTGCATATTTATAGCCGGTACAATTCTGTTTTGCTTATTTTTGGTCACTGCATTATTTGGTTGAAGCTCATTACCACGGTTTGGAGCCGAGTCATGAAAACCCAAATGTTTACCGTGAGGGCATCTGATTGCATTATTTTTGCACTCTGGTTCAGTGCATGAAAGGCATCGAAGTGCCAAGCGACTTTCTGTTTCTTTCATCCATACGACTTGATGTACCGGCATAGTTCCGGGAAAAGTCTTTAAGTTCTTAGGTAACAGCCAATCTTTTTCAGTTACTTCGTAGTCTTGGACTATTTTGATTTTCACTCGTTGAACCCTAGACTGAAAAATTTGGACCAAAGCATCGATATCAGGGATGTCATTTCCAAAGGAGACCATTTTATCGGCAGCCATCTTTAAAATACCACCAATCCCGTCCGCAGCACCTTTTCCGTGTCCGCATTCGCAATAGTTCCAAATTATGTTTGTCTTTGGTTGAATCTTATTTTGTCGGACTTGGCGGGGGCATGGCAGTGCCCCCAAATAATACTTAAACACAAAAGTGAAGCTACTTTTGATAGCATTCCGGTGTTATTTTTCATTCTGGTGGGTATTAAAGCCATTTTACTACACCGAAATCACCGGAATGAAATTGGTGGAATGATAAACCGAGGTGAAATAAAATTATAAAAAAATAACTAAATCCCACATTCTTTAACTATCGCGACATTTAAACTCACAAGTACAAAATACACGATCTGTAAATATTTGAAAAATAACAAATATGAAACAAAAAACATATAGCAAACTCCGGAATGATATTTTTTTTGTCCCCGTAACATCGAAATGACATGACTCACGTGTGTAGCGGATCTATTCGGCATCACTTCGACGTCTTCTTGCGGTGAGAGCCGCGGCACAACTGACTCTCAAAGTGCGCAGGAGGCGGGGGGGCGTACGAAGTCAAACTTAGCCAGTAAACGTCGATGAAATTTGTCCGCGGTAATAAGGATTATTTTGCCGGACAAATTTCTTTACGCATAATAAGGGGGTTTATTAAAGAGTTAGTAAGCAAGTAATATTTTAAAGGGTTCTTTATTGATATGGTATTATAATGAACTAAAAACTAATTTGATATCTTGTATAGTTTTAGAGTTATGCGGCATTAAACAAGAATAACTGGGTTCCGGACAACCCACCTGAATGAAAAATTGGGCCTTTATTATTTTTTTTCAATGATTCAATTATTTAATATTTTAATATTAGCTATTGCCCGAGGTCGATAGCTAAGAGATGTTTCCAAAAAAAAATAGTATATGACTATTTTGACTTTCTGCACCAGCGTTTTCAGTCTTGCCATCAAATTTTATTGCTTGGGATATTCACCCTAATACTATCATTTATATTCTTCTGCTTTCATAAGTAATAGTTACTGATTTTTAAAATGCGTTTTTCAATTAAAAGACAAGTCAAGATCGCTTACCTTCTTTGTAATGCTATAAAAAACGAACTATAGTCTTCCATTTCCTTTATAACGTAATAATACCTCATAAAAGGCTTTTCCATTTTTTTTTACTCCTCCACTCTTAATTTGACTGTAATCCTAAGCATAGCGAGGGATCTTTCGCTTTTAAATAATAAATATTGTGAAATATTTCATTTTAAATTGAGTTCACGCCTATTAGGTGAAATATTCCTTTTGGCTTAAGATTCAATTTGGGGTCATCCATTAATTACGTCACACGTTTAGGGGGAGGGAGGGGGTCAAGAAAATGTGACATGTTGTGACATGGGGGAGGGGGGAGTCACAAACATTGTGATGTCACTTTAACTTCATCAGTAACCGAAAATTAAGTAATTTATATTTTTTTATTCGCTGTACAGTTAAATAATGAGATTTTGGATGTAACTTTCGTTGTGTTATAAAATTACTAATATTTATATATCAAAAATATTTTTTTATTAAAAAAATAATGCCGAGTTAATATTGTCGATTTCGTTGAAAACAAAATTGCCTAAAATGTGAGGGTGGGAGGGGTTTGCAAAATGTGACCAAGTGTGACAAGGAGGGGGGGAGGGGTAATAATACCTAAAAATTCGTGTGACGTAATTAATGGATGATCCCTTTTGTCTTTTGTGTCGCTTACAACTTACCTACATAACGTTTCATAACATATTCATGAATTATTCGAAAAAGCCATAGTAGGTACCGTTCAGGAAATTACATAGTTGGGAGTAGGGAAGTAAAAACACCTGTTTTTAATATAAAATTTATTACATGGCAATGTTTGACGTTATAATAGTAAAATAACAATAAATGATTTGCTTTGTATAGGTATATACTTCAACATGTTAATGGTTACATTATAATGCTTAAAAAATGGGCATGTTAATTGTATAAGACTAGCAATGTTAGATTGCGTTTTATATAGTAATTATTTATATATTATGCTTTAATTTAACATTTAAAATAAACAAGCTCTAGTAAGGCACATTCAAAAGGAATGAACGAAGGCTCAAAACACAGTATACATCAATTACGTCATAGATTTATAGTATTTATCGCGTTGCTTTTGAGGCATAGAATTTGTGTTCCCGAGAATCGCGAGTGTGTTTAAATGGAGTGCGCGGGGCTTCGATGAGCGTTGCGGGGCACGGGCCGTGCACGTGCGACGTGAACTCCTGCTTGTAGCTGGTGCTGTCTCCGCCCAGCACGAAGTGCGACGTGTGCCCGTGCCGCACCGCCCGTTCAGTACGCTCCGTGCGCTCGTTGCGTTGAACCTTCTGCGAGTTCTCCAAACGTGAAAAACTGCCGTAGGAATTGGCTTCGGAACGCCCGTAGAATTCCCCGCCGACTTGTATGTTATCTCGTACAACTACTTTTGGCTGCCGCTCGACAACCAGCGTCGACTGGCCATCACGTTTGATTTGCTGCCTATCTGAGTGCTGCGAAATTACACCCATGTTATCGCGAGCTGAACGGTGCATGGAACTGATGCTTTTTCTATCAGTGCTGTGGGATGAGTTACTGATGTACTCTCCTCGATCGTTTAGATTTCCGATGCTCTTACGCTGCGCTGATGCTGTTAAACTTATAGAATGTTGGGCTTCAGTAGCCGAGGAGATTCCCTTGCGATGAAGAACGGTGTTGGATGCGTCGGTAACTAAATCAGATGTCCTCTTGTGATGCCCAGAACGACTGGAATTGTCAATTACGGTAGTTGAAGAATCACCCCCTTGCATGGCTTTTTGAAACTCAATACTGGTTCTGGCTACGCTGTCGCTCAGTTGATTCCTGCCCGCGCCGTGCGTTTGTTGAGTTGATCTAGAGCTATGCTCCTCTAAGTGACTTCCACTATGTATGATGTTGGAAGAGTTGCGTTGGGTGTGACTATTCACTGATGTGCGCTGTTGTGAAGACGAAGATATGGCCGATTCATCCGATGACACAATTCTTTGACTAGAATCCCCTCGAGTCTGTCTATTATCAATACTCCCTTTATCCTGAACAGATTTAAGATTGTTTGTATCACCTCCATGTGTGGTTGTATTGACTTCTACATTGCGAGTAACGGTGACCCATTTTCCTGCTACCAGTTTCTTCTCAGATACTTGCTTCGTGGTCTTATTTATTGAAGAAGATACATTTTTGATGTTTCGTGAGTCTTGTGCTACTTTACTTTTATCAGTAACAGTTCGAGATGAAGATCTGTCAGTGACATCTTGTGAAGTTTTACTGATATTGCGCTGCGATCCAGTACGATCAGTACCCTCAGAAGTAATTGTAGCGTGTGTTTTTTGGAAACCAGATGTTGAATGTTTAGCTGTAGAACTTTGGACACCACTATGAATGGTAGTATGAGATTCAGTGTGCATAGTTTTTGTCCTTCCATCATGGTGATCTGATGAGCTAGTCGTAGTTTGTACCCGTGAATCGTTTGAATGAATGTTAGAATCGTCGCGTCCCACCTGGGACCTACTGTCGGTTGTTTTCTTAGATATATCTTGTGATTGTATTTTCATAGTGTCTTCGTGTACAATATGACCGTTTGTGTACTTTTCACCTTCGGGGTGTAAATTATTTTTCGGTCTAATTGGACTCGGTCTTTCGCTCGCTTGCCATTCTGACTTCGACGGTCTGTCGAATTCACCCTCAGGTTTTAAATTGTCTTTTGGACGAACTTGGGCTGGAGTCTCTCCTGGTTGCCACTTAGTCTTAGGACGTCCTTCAAAATCACCATCTAAATGCAAATTATCTTTTGGCTTCTTGCCAGAGGGTCGGTCACCAGCTCCACTAGTTGAAATATTCGTCTCCACATTTCTCGTTACGGTAACCCATTTTCCGCCCACAAGCTTCTTTTCTGTAACTTGCTTCATTGTCTTTGTAGTTGACGAGGTCGAAGATTGGACGTTTTTAATATTCTTAGAATCATGCTTATTGACCGTGTTTTTGTCAACGTGTTTAATAACAGAACGATCTGTGTCTTTCTCAGTTCCGTCGTGTTTGCGTATTAATGTAGTTTTATCAACATTATTTTGTGAATCAGTGCGGTCAATTACATTTTGTGAAGTAACTGTCGAATGCGTCACGTGAGTTCCAGATTGAATATTTCTAACGGTTGAGTGTTCACTATGGGAGCTTGATTTTTGCAGATGTGATTCTGAATGAGTAGCATGCATTGTATCGTCCCGGCTTGTTCCGGTGTCATGTTTAACAATATTCGTACGTTTGGAATCAATGTTTCTAATATCTTGGCCAGTAATGGTCTCTGACTCTGTTGTTTTTCTTGCGAACTCGTTTGTATGTTTAGAGCTGGTTCTATCGACGGTTGTTGGTGCATGGGGACCTTCTGGGTACAAGTTGTCTTTTGGCTTAACAGCACTAGGCCGATCTCCAGTTTGCCATTTAGACCGTTCTGGGCGATCAAAGTCACCCTCAGGTCTTAAGTTGTCCTTTGGGCGAACTTGTGATGGAGTTTCTCCGCGTTGCCAGGTTTCCTTGGGTCTATCTTGGAACTTGCCTTCCGGATGCAGATTGTCTGTTGGCCTAACCTGGTCCGGTCTCTCACCTTTTTGCCATTTTGGGCGATCGGGACGGTCAAAATCTCCTTCCGGTTTCAAATTGTCCTTTGGACGGACCTGAGACGGAGTTTCCCCGGGTTGCCAACGTTCTTTAGGCTTGTCCTCGAACTTTCCTTCAGGATGCAGGTTATCGGCCGGTCTTACTTGTTCAGGCCTATCACCCTTTTGCCATTTTGGTCGCTCAGGACGATCGAAGTCACCTTCTGGCTTCAAGTTATCTTTTGGACGTACCTGTGAAGGAGTTTCTCCAGGTTGCCAGCACTCCTTGGGCCTATCATGGAATTCTCCGTCAGGGTGCAAATTATCCACTGGTCTAACTTGGTCTGGTCTTTCGCCGGGAACCCATTTCGTCTTCGCCGGTCTATCAAATTCGCCATCAGGATGCAAATTGTCACGCGGTTTGACTGCATCCGGTCGTTCTGCAGATTCCCATTTTGGTTTTGTAGGTCTGTCAAAATCACCCTCTGGTTTCAAATTATCTGTGGCCTTTATCGGTGTTCTTTTTTCTCCAGTAACTGGTTCTTCTACAGGTCTCTTTTCGAATTGACCTTCAGGTTTCAAGTTATCCGGGTGATAAATAATAGCTGATCTTTCCCCTTTTGTTACACTGTAATCATTTCTACGAACGTGATCTTCAAATACTCCTTCGATTTTAAGGTTATCTTCTCTGCGAGTCAACTTCACTCTTTGTCCTTTAACCACACGATAAGTATCTGAAGATCGGATATTTTCCATTTTTCCCTCCATCTTCAAGTTATCCTCATGTTTTACAATGGCAGCACGTTCACCCGTTACGACTGTGTAGTCATTTTTCTGTTTCAGGTCAACGAATTCACCTTCTATTTTTAAGTTGTCCTCGCGCCTAATTATATCGACTCGCTCTAGGTGTTGATTTCGTCTTATATCAGTGTCTTTCTCAATAGTAATATTGTCGACGTATTTAAAAGGTTTACGCTTCTCAGCAGGTTGAGAAGGAACAGCTTCAGGTCTGTAAAATTTACCATCAGGTTTCAAATTGTCTTGAGGTTTGACCACGGTAGCCCTTTCCCCTTTGGTTGCAGAGTAATCATTTCGGACTAGCAGGTCAATAAACTCTCCTTCAGTTCTCAGATTGTCTTCATGTTTTGTGATCACCACTTTTTCCGTTTTTTCAATTCGCTTATAGTCATCCCGAGAACGATGCATATCAATCTTTCCTTCCATTTTAAGGTGGTCTTCGTGCTTGACTACGTCCACGCGGTCTCCTCGAGTTGCTGTGTAATCAGTTCGACGCACAACTTCCATATCGCCTTCGGGCTTTAAGTTATCTTCAGGTTTCTTTTGAACTGGCCTTTCGCTTGCAGGCAATGGTTTTGGTTTCTCGGGTCTGTCAAATTTACCTTCAGGCTTAAGATTATCTTTAGGCTTTTTAGGAATTTGTCGTTCTGCAGGCTTCCAGTCATCGTGTTTTGGTTTTTCAAACTCACCTTCAGGTTTCAAGTTATCTTTCGGCTTCTTGACTTCTGGTCTTTCTGCTGGGCGCCACTTATCCTGTTTGGGAGTCTCAAATTCGCCCTCTGGACGGAGATTGTCCTGTGGCTTCTTAGGCGTTTGCCGTTCAGCTGGACGCCATTCGTCGTGTTTTGGCTTTTCGAAATCGCCTTCCGGTCGGAGATTATCCTGTGGTTTCTTAGGTGTTTGACGATCAGCTGGACGCCATTCATCGTGTTTAGGTTTCTCGAATTCACCCTCTGGTTTCAGGTTATCTTTGGGCTTGGTTGGTTGCCGGCGTTCTGCAGGTCGCCACTGATCTGGCTTCTGGGTCTCAAAGTCTCCTTCAGGCTTCAGGTTGTCTTTCGGTTTTTTAACCTCCGGGCGTTCTGCTGGCTGCCATTTGTCGTGTTTTGGCTGCTCAAATTCACCCTCTGGCTTAAGATTGTCTTGAGGTTTCTTAGGAGTTTGTCTCTCAGCTGGACGCCACTTATCTTGCTTCGGTTTTTCGAATTCACCCTCTGGTTTCAGATTATCCTTAGGTTTAGTCGGTTCACGACGTTCAGCAGGGCGCCATTGATCAGGCTTTTGTGTTTCAAAGTCACCTTCGGGTTTGAGGTTATCTTTCGGCTTCCTGACTTCAGGCCTTTCCGCGGGGCGCCACTGCTCAGGTTTGGGTGACTCAAAATCACCTTCAGGCTTGAGATTATCTTGAGGCTTTTTAGGGGTTTGCCTCTCTGCTGGTCGCCATTCGTCATGTTTTGGTTTCTCGAATTCTCCTTCAGGTCTCAAATTGTCTTGAGGCTTTTTAGGCGTTTGCCTCTCAGCAGGGCGCCATTCGTCATGCTTGGGCTTTTCAAACTCACCCTCCGGTTTCAGATTATCCTTGGGTTTAGTCTGCTCACGACGTTCAGCGGGACGCCATTGATCAGGTTTTTGTGTCTCAAAGTCACCTTCGGGTTTGAGGTTATCTTTTGGCTTCCTCACTTCAGGCCTCTCCGCAGGGCGCCATTCTTCATGCCTTGGAGATTCAAATTCACCCTCTGGTCTTAAATTATCTTGCGGTTTCTTAGGAGTTTGACGCTCCGCTGGGCGCCATTCGTCATGTTTAGGTATCTCAAATTCACCTTCAGGTTTCAGATTATCTTTTGGCTTCGTCGGCTCACGGCGTTCAGCAGGACGCCATTGCTCTGGCTTCTGAGTTTCGAAATCTCCCTCGGGCTTAAGGTTGTCTTTCGGTTTCTTCACCTCCGGCCGTTCTGCAGGCTGCCATTTGTCGTGTTTTGGCTGTTCAAATTCACCCTCTGGTTTCAGGTTGTCTTTGGGCTTGGTAGGTTCTCGGCGTTCGGCAGGGCGCCACTCATCTGGCTTCTGGGTCTCAAAATCACCCTCAGGCTTCAGGTTATCCTTAGGTTTAGTAGGTTCACGACGTTCAGCGGGACGCCATTGGTCAGGTTTCTGAGTTTCAAAGTCGCCTTCAGGTCGCAGATTATCTTGTGGCTTTTTAGGAGTTTGCCTTTCTGCTGGTCGCCATTCCTCATGTGTCGGTTGTTCGAAATCTCCTTCCGGCTTCAAGTTGTCTTGAGGTTTCTTGGGAGTCTGTCTCTCAGCCGGACGCCATTCGTCATGCTTGGGTTTCTCAAATTCACCTTCTGGTTTTAAGTTGTCTTTAGGCTTAGTCGGCTCGCGACGTTCGGCGGGGCGCCATTTGTCGGGCTTCTGAGTCTCAAAGTCTCCTTCGGGTTTTAGATTATCCTTGGGCTTTGTTGGTTCACGACGTTCAGCAGGACGCCATTGGTCAGGCTTCTGTGTCTCGAAGTCGCCTTCAGGTTTAAGATTGTCTTTCGGCTTCCTGACTTCAGGCCTTTCCGCAGGGCGCCATTCCTCAGGCTTTGGTGACTCAAATTCACCTTCAGGCTTTAGATTATCTTGGGGCTTTTTAGGAGTTTGTCTCTCGGCCGGCCGCCACTCGTCATGTTTTGGCTTCTCAAATTCACCCTCTGGTTTTAAGTTGTCCTTGGGCTTAGTCGGCTCGCGACGTTCAGCAGGACGCCATTGATCAGGCTTCTGAGTCTCAAAGTCTCCTTCGGGTTTTAGATTATCTTTGGGCTTGGTTGGTTCACGACGTTCAGCAGGACGCCATTGATCAGGCTTCTGAGTCTCAAAGTCTCCTTCGGGTTTTAGATTATCCTTTGGTTTTGTTGGTTCACGACGTTCCGCAGGACGCCATTGGTCAGGCTTCTGCGTCTCGAAGTCGCCTTCAGGTTTAAGATTGTCTTTCGGCTTCCTGACTTCAGGCCTTTCCGCAGGGCGCCATTCCTCAGGCTTTGGTGACTCAAATTCACCTTCAGGCTTTAGATTATCTTGAGGCTTTTTAGGAGTTTGTCTCTCGGCCGGCCGCCACTCGTCATGTTTTGGCTTCTCAAATTCACCCTCTGGTTTTAAGTTGTCCTTGGGCTTAGTCGGCTCGCGACGTTCAGCAGGACGCCATTGATCAGGCTTCTGGGTCTCAAAGTCTCCTTCGGGTTTTAGATTATCTTTGGGCTTTGTTGGTTCACGACGTTCAGCAGGACGCCATTGATCAGGCTTCTGAGTCTCAAAGTCTCCTTCGGGTTTTAGATTATCTTTGGGCTTTGTTGGTTCACGACGTTCAGCAGGACGCCATTGGTCAGGCTTCTGAGTCTCAAAGTCTCCTTCGGGTTTTAGATTATCCTTGGGCTTTGTTGGTTCACGACGTTCCGCAGGACGCCATTGGTCAGGCTTCTGCGTCTCGAAGTCGCCTTCAGGTTTAAGATTGTCTTTCGGCTTCCTGACTTCAGGCCTTTCCGCAGGGCGCCATTCCTCAGGCTTGGGTGACTCAAATTCACCTTCAGGCTTTAAATTATCTTGAGGCTTTTTAGGAGTTTGTCTCTCGGCTGGCCGCCACTCGTCATGTTTTGGCTTCTCAAATTCACCCTCTGGTTTTAAGTTGTCTTTGGGCCTAGTCGGCTCACGACGTTCGGCGGGGCGCCATTCATCGGGTTTCTGAGTCTCAAAATCACCTTCAGGACGCAGATTGTCTTGAGGCTTTCTCTGTGTTTGACGTTCGGCTGGACGCCACTCCTCGTGCTTCGGTTGCTCGAACTCTCCTTCTGGTTTGAGGTTGTCCTTAGGTTTGGTAGGCTCCCTGCGTTCCGCTGGACGCCATTGATCTGGTTTTTGAGTTTCGAAGTCTCCTTCAGGTCTTAAATTATCTTGAGGCTTCTTAGGAGTTTGTCGCTCTGCCGGGCGCCATTCTTCGTGCTTCGGTTTTTCAAATTCACCCTCTGACTTCAGATTGTCCTTAGGCTTAGTCGGCTCACGACGTTCAGCAGGGCGCCATTTATCGGGCTTCGGGGATTCAAAATCACCTTCGGGTCGCAGGTTGTCTTGTGGCTTTTTAGGCGTTTGGCGTTCGGCAGGGCGCCATTCTTCATGTTTAGGTTTTTCGAAATCGCCTTCCGGTCTTAGATTGTCCTTCGGTTTCTTTACCTCTGGCCTTTCAGCAGGACGCCACTCCTCGTGTTTGGGTGATTCAAATTCCCCTTCTGGTTTAAGGTTATCTTTTGGCTTAGTAATTTCTCGTCGTTCGGCGGGACGCCACTTGTCTTGCTTAGGAGTTTCAAATTCACCTTCAGGTCGAAGATTATCTATTGGCTTCTTTTGTTTTGGCCTTTCTGTCAATTCAGAGCCTTGATAAGCATCGTGAGACACAGTGTGCGTTTCGAACGTTCCTTCCATGTGAAGGTTATCTTTCCTAATAATCTGTTGCTGTCTGATGTCAGTTTCTTCGTACGTCCTATATTCTTCTTGTGTGGTTGTAACTTTTTGCAATTCATCTGTAGAATAGAACTTTTCAAAATCTTCTTTAGTCCATGTGCGACGTCTTTGGGGACGTTCAACCGGTGTCATTTTTTGCGTATAATCCTCCTGGTTAGAAGTCACGAATTCAATTTCACCTTTTTGAATTAAATTGTCGGTTTTCTTCGTAGCTATAACAGTTCTTTCAACGATGTCGGTATAGTCGATGTATTCTGATTTTGAAGTTGTATCTGTGGTCATTTCTCCTTCGATCTTTGTCCAAGTATTTCGTCGCACAGGTGTTGGTCTTTCTACTGGTTTTATTGTGTATTCGGTGCGAGACGTAGTAGTATCTGAAACGAAAACAAAATGATTAAACATGTTAAATTATACAATTTGAACACGAAAGTGATACTTTATTAGCTAGTGCAAAATTTAAATACCTACTTTGATTAAAATTTGATAATTATATAAATTTACTAAAATCTAGTCTGGTTACTTACTCGTATTAACTTAGTAAACGATTATCTTTAATAATACGTTATTTTGTTTATTGAATTTGAATATAATATATGTAATTACCTGTGAACTCTCCTTCCGTTATGATGTTATCGGTTCGGCGAATTATTTCAGCCCTCTCGCCAGTGACAACCGTGTAGTCTGTTGTTCTTTTGGTAAAGTCTCCTTCTGGCCGTAAGTTATCTTCTGGCTTCTTTACTACAGCTTTCTCTGCCGGTCTCCATTCATCTTTTTTGGGTGATGTGAATTCTCCTTCAGGTTTCAGATTATCTTCCGGTTTCTTGGGCTTCTGTAATTCTGCCGGTCTCCAAGGCTGTTTTTCAGGAGAAGTGAATTCTCCTTCTGGCTTCAGATTATCTTGAGGTTTTTTAGGAGTCTGCCTCTCTGCTGGGCGCCACTCATCATGTTTCGGCTGCTCGAACTCTCCTTCTGGTTTGAGGTTGTCCTTGGGTTTTGTAGGCTCTCTGCGTTCCGCTGGACGCCATTGATCTGGTTTATGGGTTTCAAAATCGCCTTCTGGTCTAAGATTGTCTTGGGGTTTCTTAGGAGTCTGCCTTTCAGCCGGACGCCACTCCTCATGTTTAGGTTTTTCAAAATCACCCTCTGTCTTAAGATTATCTTTCGGTTTAGTTGGCTCACGTCGTTCAGCGGGGCGCCATTCGTCGGGCTTTTGAGTTTCAAAATCGCCTTCGGGTCTCAGGTTATCCTGAGGTTTTTTAGGTTTCTGTCTATCAGCAGGCTGCCAATCTTCTGGTTGGCGTTTTTCGAAATCTCCCTCAGGCCTCAAATTATCCTCTGGCTTTCGCACAGGGGCTCTATCACCCGGTTGCCATTCTTCAGGTCTTCGCTTTTCGAAATCACCTTCAGGTCTGAGATTGTCTTGCGGTTTCTTAGGAGTCTGCCTTTCGGCCGGCCGCCACTCATCATGTTTCGGTTTTTCGAAATCACCTTCAGGTTTGAGATTATCTTTCGGCTTAGTTGGTTCACGACGTTCAGCGGGGCGCCATTCGTCAGGCTTCTGTGTTTCAAAATCACCTTCGGGTCTCAGGTTGTCTTGGGGTTTCTTGGGTTTTTGGCGATCCGCTGGCTGCCAGTCTTCCGGTCGGCGTTTTTCGAAATCTCCTTCAGGCCTGAGATTATCCTTCGGTTTTCGCACCGGAGCTCTGTCACCCGGCTGCCATTCTTCGGGTTTGCGCTTTTCAAAGTCACCCTCTGGTCTAAGGTTGTCCTCTGGCTTTTTGGGTTTCTGCCTGTCGGCAGGCTGCCAGGGCTGTTTCTCGGGGGAGGTAAACTCGCCCTCAGGGCGCAAATTGTCTTCTGGTTTTTTCGGTGTCTGCCTTTCCGCTGGACGCCATTGTTCTTTTTCAGGAGTGGTAAAGTCGCCTTCGGGTCTCAAGTTGTCATTTGGACGGCGAACAGGGGCTCGGTCGCCCGGTTGCCATTCATCTGGGCGGCGTTTCTCAAAGTCACCTTCTGGGCGAAGGTTGTCCTGAGGCTTGCGGACGGGGGCACGGTCTCCGGGTTGCCATTCATCTGGGCGGCGTTTTTCAAAGTCTCCTTCGGGCTTGAGGTTGTCCTCGGGACGTCGAATAGGTGCTCTGTCACCTGGACGCCACTCTTCGGGGCGCCTCCTTTCGAAATCACCCTCTGGTTTGAGGTTATCTTCTGGCCGTTTCACGGGAGCTCTGTCGCCGGGGCGCCATTCTTCAGGACGCCTCTTCTCAAAATCGCCCTCGGGTTTAAGATTATCCTCTGGTTTGGTGGCTTTGGGCCGTTCGGCGGGATGCCATTCCGGGCGCTCGGGCTTCTGGAAATCGCCCTCGAGGCGAAGATGGTCCTCGTGGTGGACGGCCGTAGTGCGGCTGACATGCTTCTCGTCGTAGTCTTGCTTGTACGCGGAGACCACGCTCGTCGTGTGCGCCACATCGAACAATGGCTCCGGGACATCGTTGTGTGGGCAGCGGTGACGCCTGAAAATTCAAATAATTGGTCATGTAAAAACAACTTCAATGTTTGTTTTTAAACATATGAACATTTTCTTGTATTAAATTATGTTCAACGTCACACCTTTTGACACGGTAAGGATGCAGTGAGATGTGGTAACGTCGGGGCGGCGGCAGAGGCGGCAGCGTGAGCGGTTCGGCCATCGCACGCGTCCATCGCGCTCGCCTCGCCTCCGGCCGCTCTTACGAGTACGAAACGCACCGGCAATAACAAACTCTTACGTACAGCCAACACGATAACTTTGCAAATGTCATCTTTGAATCGAAAGTTTATTTCAAAAGGATTGCCGGTTAAAATAAAGCTTCGTAATTTGATGTTCACTTATAAATCTCACGCGACACGTGCTTCAAAAGATTTATTACTATTTGGAATAAATTTGAAAACGTTTTATCGCGTTGCCGTGTCTTCAGTCGGGAGGCAAGCCGCGCACTGCCGTATGCCGCGCTCCGGACTATGCCTGAAAATCGAGTTCAAACTAACTACGTTAACTACGTATAGCACGTACCTAGACAGATTCAGGCTATCCAAACTACTGTCGAACCGTGTATTCGATTACTGTCCCACTTATGTATGTTAAGCAAGTATAGCTTTTAAATAAAACACGCCAAACGAGGTCACGAAACGCTTGATTGATCTAAACTTCAAATAATCGTCCAGTAATAATTAAGTACCTAAGTTAACTAAAAGAAGTGAGCTTCAATATGTATTATGTACGGGGTCCCTTTGTTTCCCATAAAGTTTTAAGTCATAATGTATTGTTCGGCATATTATCATTCATTGGTCATAAAACTGAAACGGTTAACTTTTCAGAATTTTCGTAAGGATATCCTATAGATAGGTTAGGTTAGGTTACATTTGTTTTATGGCAATCCTGAAAAGTGACGCCTTTGTGAACCAAATGAATTATGACTAACGAAAATGCGGGCAAACAATACATTATGACTTAAAACTATTTGGGAAACAATAGAGACCCATTATGTATATAATACAAACGTACCTACTTGGCCTTTAATTCTATACCATCAAATATTTTTTTTTAAGAGTTGTAGGTAATAATGAAAACATCTAATGATGTCATCCAAACAGTACCAACAGTTTCGCAACGCAGGGATCAGTCGTTTAACAGTGTAATCCAGCTGGTTAGCTGTCCTACTGATGAACGTCCTAATAGCAACGACCGCGTGACCTACTGCCGTCGCCTGGCAACACTGGCTACATAAATAATGCCATCCCCCTGGGAGAGGAACATCATTATTATTAGGTAAGAGGCTTAAAAACTTTTAAAGATACTTTTGAGCTTAGAAGAGACTAGCAAGGATTTTTAATAATAAAACATTTGCATTTAAGTACCTAAAGCGGAAGCAGTAGGTCAGGGTTAAAAATAATTATGCATTTTATGATTCATCGTTTTCTTGCGGCTTTAAGCCACAGAGGCAAGCTCAAGTTATTTCCGTTTCGTTATCATAAAATAAAAACATGTAGGTACGTAAATTAATAAAAAAAAACAACGGGTTGCACTCCAAGAGTGCCGACAGAAGTGAAAACTTACGTCTTACGCTCTCGCGAGTTTAACATTTTTTCCCCATCACAAAAAGTGCACAGCGCCGCTAAAGAAGTTTTCATTTCAAAAATATGCTCGATTTTAACTGAAGGTAACTAATGCTGTTGCGACTGCAATATAGGTAGCAGAACCTATTTAGCTAAGCGGGCGAGGTTGTCAAAATAATCTGCATCCGAGCCGCTCTTACTGCCTTAACAATCTTGAGCTCAATGGCTCAAGTGCCCAAATCTCAAGTCAAGTGACCACCAATCATAATTTCCCTACGCTGTGATACATATTTTGCAAACATTGATTTTAAATAACAATATGGGATCTATATTTAAGATCGCCGTTTTATTCGACACTTAAAAACGGGACCGTGTAATTATATAGAGATTCTCGAATGCATAATGTCGGCATGCAGAATGAATGCAGCTTTCTACAGGATCGAGGCTAATTTATTCCAAGCACAAACGTTATTAAGTATATATTGCTTGGAGAGTGGGTGAGGGCTCGTCCTGATATAGGTGTGAGTCAGACGCGGAGCAAGGAGAGAGTAACGTCTGTGCTGGAGGTTGGAGGTTGTACCATTTAAATTTTATTTAAGTATATTTCCAATACCTATAACTTAACTTGGCGATTCACATGAATAGAGACACAAAATGTAGGTAGGTAAATACAGCAAAAAAGGAAACTTAGACCTATGTACTCGTAGGTATGAATAAATGTTTTAAGCTCTAAATGACGCAGTCCTGAGCAAACGTTACGTTACGGAGCAAACGTTACGTTTTATCTGTAATAAAACTTTAAAATTTCATACTAAGACAATTTAAATTACCGACTTTTCTTTTAGCGAAATTAAAAAAAGGACAAGTTTAACAATCGATACTACATATTTTCTTTCAAGAATAACTGAATTATTTATGTGACAGGAACTTAATATTTATTGATATAATCGTCAATACGACATATATACGTTAAGTTAATGTTATTGTATCGCTAAGAGCGATCAAATTCAAAACTGTGCCCCACCTTTGTCTGCTACAAATACCTAATGTAAAATCTTATCAAAATATAAATAATAGAAAGAACCTAAAACGTATAGACGGTAAGAAACTGGTTAAAAAGAAACGGCGAGGAATTTTTGGACATTACGATGAAAGTGGTAGTTAGATCGGCCGTTTGGTCTATTTCAGTGTCGCCTAGTGATGGCGGGGCAACACATCTCATGCCCTAAATCTAGGGCGTAATTGCGATCAATATTGAACCTGACCATTCGGCGCGTGCCTTGATCGTCGTGTCGTGAGGACATCAATTCAACACTACCTACGATTAGGCGTTTGAATCGTTGTGACAAAGTAATTATTTCTACCTCGTACCTAATTGACTCATTCGTATTCGGTAGGTATTATTCGTACTCATTTCGTATTGCTAAATTAACTCTACCCTAAGACATATTAGCATGATTGAGTTGTGCATTTAAGACATATTTAACATCTTACATTTAATTGATTAAAATTGACGTAACAAAATCAGTTATCAAAATAAAATAATCCATTCTCAATATACTCGTACAGCGATCTCCACTGCACTTTAGTAGGTATAGTACCCCGCATAGAGCTATTTAATAAGAAACACACCAAAGACTTTCATAATTTACCTTATTACTTCAAGCATTTCTTTATTAATCCTTTCTTCCAATCAATGTTGCATGAAAATGGCATAATTAGGCACTGTTTAAGATTTAACGTCTACAATAATCTCGTCTCGTCTCGTCGTCTCGTCTCGTCTGCCAACAAACCACTCTGTGGTTTGGCAGAAGAATATATGTAATAATTAGTTGTAAGCAAGATCTCTGAATAAACGTTTTTTTTTTTTTTTTATGAAACAGCCGAGAAATCTGTTCCAAAAATAGTTCAACTTGATTTATTTAATTCATTTCATCGTCGTAGTCGTTAGTTGGAAAGAAATTCTTTTTTTTTTTTGCTTACAGCCTTACCGAAAACTGTATACCAGTAATGAAGGTAGACTAAATACTGAAGTGGGATCAGTTGCGAATTAGCTGTGTCACGGTTGCAGCTCGGATTTAGATAACAGCAGTTACATATTGGGCAAAGCTGCCGGCGTGTCCATTGATAACTTTATCAGATTATTTCAGGTGTTTGGATTATGTAATACAAGTTACGATGAGTACTACAATGATTAATCTGCGATATGATAATCATTATCAACAAACATCAATAAAATACATGATGTATCGGATACATTTGTGCATCTCGTACACATTTTCCAAGAAAGATGCACTGATACTAATGTCAAATCTTTTCACTTTTTTAGTACTCTTTCACATTTTTTAGTACCGTAACTACTTACGGTACTAAAAAATGCAGTATTTTGTATCCAATTAGTATTTCCGTAAAATCTGTTTTTTTACTGAATTAGGTCACAACATTCCGAGAGAAACTCATTACAAATCAGCAATAACTTATATACTTCATGTGTCTGAAACAAGCGATGAAAATAACTGTGAATGAGACAATAATGAATCAGTGGCAATGAGGGTTCCTCGAAGGTGGCCCTGACCCGTCTGAAGCTTATAATGAAGTGTTATTCTTTCTTGACACATCTCCCCATATTTAATTGGTATTGACTGAGAGTCATGTTCTATCAGGGTCGTTCGGGGAACTGTTTGTTAATCTGCTTGCTTGGATTTCTTTTTTAGTATATGATCTAATTGATAAACCAACTGAAGATTTACATGTTGATAATGGTAATTATTGGTCGTTTTATAGTGTCGTATTTGCAGAAAAAGAATCTTTAGCCAGATCCTTTTGTCTAACGTTTAATTTTTACTTGGTTGTTAATTTAATCAGTGCCATTTTTAAGTGGTAAACCGAAGTTTTGAAACAACATTCGGTTCGGTATCTCTATTTTTCATAGTTTTCACACACATCAACATCACAAACCCTTTGACAATTCACACTTTTTTATCTTATTAATCATTACGCATGCTACCCTAGTTAAGCAGAATTCTACCGCACCTGTTATAAATACTAGTTAGAAACTAATACTTTGTCAGCGAAGGGCTGAATTTTCGTGGTAATTAACATACGTTGAACCGTCCTGCATAATTATTTTGCTCCTAAATTACGTATGTAAAGCTGCATGTGTCTCTTTACCGCAACCACAATAATTATTAACCGGGCGAATTCCGCGAATCCAACAAAATACCCTTTTATGAAAGCGAAGCGGACGACATTTGTTAGCAATTAGAAATATTGTATAGGTACTAGGGACCCGCCCCGGCATCGCACGGGTTAACACATTATACATAAAGCTTCCTCTTGAATCACTCTAAGTATTAAAAAAACCGCATCAAAATCCTTTGCGTAGTTTTAAAGATCTAAGCATACATACAAACAGACAGCGGGAAGCGACTTTGTTTTATACTATGTAGATATAGAGTATGTAGTGACGTAAGGGAGCGTAATTAGAAGTTCCTTGCGACGACAATGATATAACAGCGAAATATGACAATTGACAAAGATGGCCTCCGGGATAAAGAGGATGTAGAAAACAATGCGTAGTGGAGGAGGAAAAGCGGACACTCTGAAGCTGTAGCTGAGGATGTAAAGAGGAAAAGGAAATCCCTCTCTGTTTATCGATGCTAATTAGCAGTCATCTGCAGTCATTGATTATCTCAGTGTAAACATTATACATGCTGATTTGTATGCACATTGTTTTCGCCTTACGTACACATAAAAGTGAAAGCACTGCATTCGGCGGATTAGCAAGCGGCAGCATAGGTGTACAGTAGTCGGTGCTATGTTCGCTATTGTGCTCGTAACGTCCGGGAAGGTCGATTGCATCTCATCAACTAGTTATGGAAACATAAAGGCAACCAAATGTGCTGTAGTTTAAAGTATTTGGAGCACATTTACAAGGGCTCCTAGTAGACTCAAGACTAGACATAAGAGCCCGTACCATGAGTCACTGACAGTGTCAAAACTGACATAGGTATACGATACGCTATCGAGAACGTAATTGACTTTCTTTACATCTCGCTCGAACTAATGCGAGTGCCAAAACTGGTGGTAGCCACAAAATAACGGTGAAGATGAAAATTCATTTAGGTACCCGTCTTCGCGGGCATCAAATTTCAAAGTCTATGTTTTTTTCCATGCTTTTTATGGATGCTAGGTATATTTGGTGGGAAATAATATTGAGTCAGCTTTTGTGCTAGGGGTGAAGATGTACCTAACAGAATTGTCAAATGCAAATCGGCTAGCCGAAGCCGACCCGAAAAAAACCGTAGACGGACTGTTTTTTATTTATTTTTAGCTTACAAATTTGGAAAAAACTTACTTAGGTAATTACAGTTTATTTGATCCTTAAGAACTTGTGATGGTTTATTTTGTAACGTTCATATCAGTATTCATTTAAATGTGAGTGAAACTAAAAGTAAGTGGACAATATTCTCACAATAATTAATAGTCGTTAATAGTCAACACGACTATATTTATTAAATAATCAGAAACAAAATATTTCTTCAGGCAACAGCAAAATATGGAAGTCCTTATCGAAAAATCTCGTTTCACAACATCTTAATCAAGCTCCCTTACTCACCAGTTACTCAACAAGGCCCGATTTAGCCCGGGCTGAGACTGAGCATCGCCCATCGTCTGAATCAGCATACAGATGTGCTTGCATTAAATGACATTTACGATGTAATTGAGATTTGTGTAGGCATTAGGGACACACTTACTCAAGTGCTATTTTAATGAGCTTACACATATCTTACTTAGTAAAAACTATAGGTACCTAATGTACCTATACCTACCTACATTATAACAAATGAGGAGTGTCTTTTCAAAAGGGTTTATTTTTTTCTTAGCGGTACTTCTAGAGAGAACCTTGCTCAAGAAAACTTAAGGTCCAATTTAGAAATAGATTCCCAGAAAAAATAAACCCTTTTGAAAAGACACTCCTCAAATGGTGTCCAATTACTTAGTACGGAAGTTTAGCACGGAACTTACTTTTGTAAGCAGCCGGTAAACAGTGATCGGTAACCTCGTACTTGAATAGTTCAATCAATTAAAGTAATTGGTAGGTACGTACAAAACAATTAATTAATCCGCTAAAATTGGCTCTCCCGATTATTTAACCTCAACTAGGTAACGTTACGTAACATAGTTACGTTGCCATGAAAATGACCCGACATTTAAAATGATCAGTTAAAAACTTTTCAAAGTATTCAAGTTACAGCAATAACGAAATACAGAATACAGTTAAGAAGATTCGACGAAAATAACGTCCAGTGAATCAATATTTAAGATCGTATCAAGAAATTCGCAGCGTATATGGCAAACAAAAAGTTCGACCCCGTTGCGGGCCGCGGTTGAAAGTTGTCCGCCAAAAACGGAGCGGCGCCGACTGCATGTAATGTAAGCTCGAAGGCCCTGGATTACATAAGGCCAGTGTTATAAATGCGAATTACTCCTAGTAAAACTACATTATCATCTCTTCTGCATAGGATATAGTTAGGGAGGCGAGGTAGCTAAATGGCGTAATTCAACGGCGCCGTCGAGACCTATCAAAATAGAAAGATAAAATAATTTCGAAAAGAAAAGCTCGTATGGCAAAAACCATTTTAGCGGTGGGTTTGGCGTGTACGGTTTTTCAAAAATGTTAAAAAAAAACAGTTACTTGGGCATTCTCGAGCGCGTCAGATATTCATACTACGTATGCCCCGAGTGCTTCTGATAACAACGGTATACTAATCTGCCGGTTTGCGTGGTGGGGGTAGGCATATAAAGTAGTCAAAAATGCAAAAAAAAAAAATTTACTCGAGCGCGTCAGATTTTCGGAAGGGGTGTTAAGTAGGCCCCAAGGAAGCTTCCTTTAAAAAAACTGACGATTTCGGCGTGACGATAAGTTACGAGGAATTTTTGAAAATGCAAAAAAAAAAGTTTTTTTGAAATACTCGAGCGCGTCAGATTTTCATAGGGGAGGTTTATCTCGGTATCCTGAAAGCATATTTTTTTAATCTGACAAAAATGTTGGTGAGTTCTCTTAATCTGACCGGGAGTTTGAGTTTTTATGATGCTTCAAGTCAAAAAGTTTTAACTTTGGACAAAAATGTAAAGAGACCTTTTTTGTGTAAAATAAAATTACCTTTTTTGTTTATTTAAACTTTTTTTTTGTCAAATGTATCGTTCGCGACTTATATGCCGCAACGCGTTCTTAGGAAGACGAAATGGCTCCTCCACACTTCCGGTCATGCGGAAACCGGCAGATTTTGTATTTTTAGTAAGTTTAAGATTATCAAGCGCTGGTGGCCTAGCGGTAAGAGCGTGCGACTTGCAATCCGGAGGTCGCGGGTTCGAACCCCGGCTCGTACCAATGAGTTTTTCGGAACTTATGTACGAAATATCATTTGATATTTACCAGTCGCTTTTCGGTGAAGGAAAACATCGTGAGGAAACCGGACTAATCCCAATACGGGCCTAGTTTACCCTCTGGGTTGGAAGGTCAGATGGCAGTCGCTTTCGTAAAAACTAGTGCCCACGCCAATTACTGGGATTAGTTGCCAAGCGGACCCCAGGCTCCTATGAGCCGTGGCAAAATGCCGGGACAACGCGAGGAAGATGAGTAAGTTTAAGATTATATTCTTCAAAATAAAAAAATAAAAAATCGCGCTCGAGAATGCCGGATTAACGTTTTTTTTTTTTTACAAGTTCGCGACCCTATAACTCGGCGGCGTCAAGGACTTATCGTCAGATTAGTTAAATTTAGTCTTTAAACACTAAAATCAACCCCCAATATCTTAATCTGACGCGCTCGAGTATTTCAGACTATCCATTTTTTTTTACTAATCTGATCGTCTATCCTAGGCGCGCGTCACTACATATAGAGCTAAATACTTTACAAGGTTGTTCTATTAGGTCTAAGGTATCTCTCATATCTTAAACTGCCACGCTCGAGTATTGCCGAAAATTCCCCTATTCGCCTCCCTAACTAATAGCGATCCTATCTGTGAAATTAGCCTAGTTGCACGATTGAAGAAATTTCAAATGACTGGGCAGCTAAATTAGTTATGCATTAGCGGGGCACCAATATGCAGAACTCAGGCAATATGTAATATCAAATTTCTTTGCTTCCAAATAAAACTACACTTTGCCTTTAAACTTGTAAGATGTGAAAAGACCTATGGTAGGTATAGGTACAGCGGGTTAAATCCTTTCATTCATTAGAGACAATTAATGTCATAGAACCAAATACAGCTTCATCGATTTAATCAATTCGAAACTAACTCTTCATGATTGACAAATTTATAGTGCCCTAATACGGAGACATAAAATAGTCGATTTTTATGTCTATGTAAATAATTCCACCGTGTTACATGGCCACCGAGCTATAGTTAGTTATGATTGTTATGAACTTAGTGAAATGACGAGGTACCTACTGAAGTTAATTTAGACGCAGACGCAAGTGTTACACGCAAAAAAACTACTTTAGTAATAGCATTCGACGAACTGACGACTGCATGCAGTACTAATAAAATAACTTTCAAAAGAGATAAAGACAAGCTGTCTAGAGAAACGATAATAGAGAATTGTAGAGTTTTTTTTTGCACAGGGTGAATTTGCTAATGTCGGTGTTGACTTTCAGTAGATTTCTGTAGAGTTGCAGACAAGATGTGTAGTTGGCAGTTGCCACCGGTGGCAGAATAATCGGAAAGATCTTTATGATTCGGCAGCTCGGTGTGGGTGTCGGCACAGCTCGCCCGTCGCCGACAAGGTCGACGACCATATGGCCTACCTGTCTGTAAGCTCCACGCAATCTACAACCTAACCATAGAGCTAGCAAATCCAACTGGTAGCTTTCGCAAGCTTTGTTATATGTAAACTCCGAATGATTCAGAAGTTGCATTGAAAAATGTGCGAGAAATAAACAGAAAATGAGGTAAATGTGATTCACCGAATCAAAATAGTAATGCAAAAAGTATTTGTATGATTCAAAGACTAATTGCATACCTACTTTTCATCGAATTTGTACATTTTGCAATATTCGATTATTCCTGCTTTTGATCGTATCATTATTGTGCCCAAAATTATAATTTATAACAAATGGCTCTGAACCCTAATCAGGAAACAAATATCAAATATCAAATATCAACATTTATTCAGCAAATAGGCCACAAGGGCACTTTTACACGTCAATATGGAATTTACATACAGCAAAAAAAAAAACACATCAATAGGTAATTATAAAATACAACTAAGCCGTAAATATCAAATCAAACTAACATAGAGATGTATAAAGCCTCTAAATGTCGAATTACAGAAAACGCAATAACAATAGTATTGAAAAAAAAAAAACACAAAGATACAAAAACTATAATCTAAAATTATTTAGAGATGTAAATGTCTCTAAGTGTCATCATAACTAAAAGATTAAAATATATAGTAGTTAATCAAATTATCCTTAGAGATGTATAGGGTCTCCAAGAGTCAAAATCCTGTATACCTAATTAAAACATTCATTAAATTAAAGAAAATGATAGTAACCGCATTCCATCTTAGATCCATCAAGTCTTGATTCGTTATTGAATGATTTTGACCTTTACAAGTCACATTAAGGTTTTAAGCAATTATAGTTAGGTATGGGCTAAGGTTTTTCATACACATATCACCTGGTTGCGGTTTAATCAATGATTTACATCTTTACGAGTTTTATACCATATACGGCTGGCAATAATTTGCCTTTATAATGACTGCCAGTATCATAATTAACATCACGATCGTATGTCCAGTTCCAGTCCCACATGACATTCGCCCTGAGTCCCCTTTACGCCCTGCAATCGCCTTCATTGGATATAGGCCGCGGAGGTGACGTAACCCTTCTTGATACAGCGCGTCCTGTGTTGCCAACGTTAAGTTGCCGCACCGGCAAGTAAACAAGAAACGAGTTTAGCGAGGACGTGGGCACGGTGAGATCACCGCCGCGAATACCCGCGGCCGCAGCCTGCACCACTTTACACGTCACGCATCTCTCTAAATTGCCACGCCAATTTTGTTTACAATCCCCAATCGGCGAGCTCTCACGCGATACGTGAAAATATAATAGGCGATTAAATCATGATCAAATTCACGAGGCCGAGACTTAAAGCAGTCGCTTGGCTTCTGTAAAAGAGTACGCCGAAGCCTTTTAAGGATGTCTTGCCTCCACATTCTAGCTCACTCCCAATTCAGACTCCGCGCGCGCGTTGACGTAATGTAATTCATGGAATCGATGTAGTTTCTGTTATGTTAATCAACGTATCCAAGTAGGTAAACATACTCAAGAATGGCGATTTCACAAGAAATAAATGTAGCTAAATATGTATATAGTAAGTATGTATGTATTCAATAGCAGTAGAGGAGATTGCTCATAAGACGAAGGACTAAGGTCAATTCAATAATACAGTACGTATATATCAGTTCAATTGAGGAACTGGCGCCGAGTGGGCGACTGCCGTAAGCCGTAAGATGGAACAGTTTAATCCATTCTTCGAGTTAGTGTTGATGTTATCGTTTTCGAGATGAATTAAGTGCTCACTGCTCAGCTTCAATGAACATATTTCTCCAGCATATTGTCAGTCAGCCGGGCTAATTAAGTCGCAGAATACTTCATTTGTCTAGACGTAATCATACAGACTTGAGATACTTGTTAATTAATTGTTATTAAGTTATCCATGAGACGTAAACTTTCGTGCAATCTACTAAATTATTAATAATGTGTGGAATGTTCCCAGGTGGCATTTGCATACAAAGGCCGTCCGCGATCATATAGGGAGCTCAAAAATACAAGGGAATTGTACGTAATGCTACATACTTTTTCTGAATAAATAACTAGCTATTCTGACTTTTTCGACCGTGACTTTGTGACGTCACGTCATGGACATTGCTGATGCATGAAGTCGTAAAATTTCAAAACACCTGTGAGAGTCGCTGAATAACACTCACGTATCAAATTTGCGATTCGTTGAAACATTACCTTACAAAGAGCTTACACTAGTGTTTTCGATGGACGTGTGATGAATGACTGAGGGTCTAAATGACCTTATCATACAGCTAACGCTAATCCAGTCACGCCTGGGACACCCAAAGCAATGAGAATAAATGTAAAAGAACACCGCAAGGATTCGCGAATACTAGGTACCTATATAAAGAAAGAAAGAAGAAAGAAAATACATTTACTTATGACAAACACAGATGACAATAGTTATTTGTAAAGTGTCATTCAATAGAAATTGCGAACTATGTAAACAAAAGTTACTAGTAATTTGACATTCTATGTTGTATAATACTGGCTAATCAATATTTTGAATTTATACTTCTTCTACACATTATGTATTCCATTGATGTATGTTGTCACTTCAATAAACAAAGTCAACAAACAACATTCGTTATCAGCACGAATTTATATTTTAAATAGATTTACACGTTTAAAACTGCATATTCTAACATTTAAAAGTGAATCGGCAAGTTTTTACAATATGTGCGTGTATATTTTGTGAAAATCCGTGAAGATTTAACAGTTCACAAATTTTCCGATATTTTCTGTTTTGACATTGGAACAGCTGTAATCATGTCAAATTATACCCTTAGTGCAATAAAACCACTTATAAATAGAGAGGGATATTCATCATGGAAGTTTAAAATCCGTATGTACCTCATACATGAAGATTTATGGGAGACCGTCATCGGATACCCTGAAGGTAATCATATCTCAGCTGAGAAGAAGTTGCGTAACGATCAAAAGGCGTTATCAAAAATATGTCTCACTGTAGATGGTATGGCTATTACCCATGTAAGGTCATGTAAGACAGCTAAAGAAGCTTGGGATGCCCTGGCGTCCGCTTACGAGGACAAAGGCTTAGGGCGGCGTATAAGCCTCGAACGGAAGGTACTGCCTTGATGATTTTGACTCTAATATAGAGACTTACATAAATGCTGTCATGTCAACTGTGCAAGATTTAGCCGATATAGGCAAAACTATGGAAGATGCTTCAATAGCTGCAATTCTTCTCGGAGGCTTAAGTCCTCAATATGCACCTTTAGTAATGGCTTTAGAAAACTCGAATATAGACATTACTGTAGACCTTATTAAGACGAAATTATTGAATGAACTGAATAAGCCAGCCTTAGATAACCCTAGTACTGCTCTTCGAACCCGAATGAACCCGATCAAGCCTCAATCGAAACAAAAGAAGCCGATAGTCTGTTATGATTGTATGGAGCCAGGACATAAGCGGCCAGATTGTCCACATAAGAAGGATAAGAGAAAACCCGTTAATCATAAGAATTCTCTATGTGCGCTGAATGTTAATGACGGCTTTCAAGATGATAAATTCTTTATTGACTCTGGTGCTTCGGCGCATATGTCGTCAAGAGTAGATTGGATGGAAAACGTAAGAGGTTCTTCAACTGGGACCGTGACTATTGCAAATGGTGAAGTATTACCCAGCAAAGGCGTCGGAGATATTTCTATTACCAGTTGCGGTCACAATACTGATATAAAGAAGATTACGGATGTAGTTCACGTACCGAACTTGAAGTCTAATCTTATTTCAGTCAAGAAGGCGGTTGATAAAGGCTTTAGCGTAGTTTTTGATAAAACTGGTTGTAACTTTTATGATTCTGATGCTTTTTCCTGTAAAGGTGATGTAATTTTACATGGTTCTGTTTGTGGTGGACTGTATTCTTTAGACTGTACAGTCAACCCACCTCGTCAATTATCCGCATTTGAGTCACACTCCGATGTTTCTAGCTTTAAGCTTTGGCATAGACGTTTAGGTCACCTGTGCCGCATTGGAATGGATCAGTTAAAAAAGGGTCATGCAGTAGGCGTCGACTACTCAGCGGTAGACAAGGAACCATGCATCTCCTGCATTGAAGGTAAGCAAAGTCGAAAACCCTTTAAAAAGGTTTCACACAAAAAGTCAACCTCAGTTTTGGAACTTATTCATTCAGATGTCTGTGGTCCCCTGCCTGAAACTTCATTTCAAGGCAATAAATATATTTTATTCTTTATAGACGATTTTACTCGTATTACTTTTGTATTCTTTATTTCTTCAAAAGCTGAAGTAAAGAATAAGTTTCGTATTTTTCAGTTATCTGTGGAGCGGGAAACTGGAGCCAAAATCAAGACACTGAAGAGTGACAATGGAAAAGAATATGTTAATGGTGAATTCTCGAACTATTTAGAAAGTCAAGGAATTCAACACCAAACTACAGTTCCATATAGCCCGCAGCAAAACTCGATTGCAGAGAGAACGAATCGTTCTATTGTAGAGAAGGCCAGATCTATGCTTTCTGAAAGTTCTCTTTCTAAGGCCTATTGGCATGATGCTGTAGAGATGGCGGTGTATCTCAAAAATAGATCACCCCATCGTGCTCTCGAAGGCAAGACGGCGTACGAGAAGTGGTATGGTAAGATACCAAATTTGTCTCATCTACGCGTTTTTGGATGTAGAGCTTTTATTCAGGTCCCCGAGTGCCATCGGAAGAAACTGGACATGAAAGCGTCTGAACATATTTTCGTCGGATATTCAGAAGATCCACGAAGCTATTATTTCAGGGACGTGAGATATCCCAGAAAAATTGTGAAAAGCAGAGAAGTCACTTTCTTTGAAAATCATTTTCGCGATTTAAAAGGTAATAAGTCTGGTGTTGATTTAAATGAACCATCACCTATACCTCTTCTTCTAAGTTCAGATGTGAACTCGTCAAATAGTTCAAATGAACCTACACCTCAGGTAAGTACTGTCACCGATGAAGAACATAATCATCAAGATATTGTACGTGTATCAGAAAATATTGACTCTGACTCTGAAGTTACAGAACCGTGGTACAACGCTACTAATGAAGTTAAACAAATTGAAAATGATTCTGCACATTCATCAGAAGATGAAGAGTATGATACTGAAGCTGCGGAACCAAGGTATAATTTGAGGCCCAGAAACGCTAAACCTGCTGCCAATTGTGTATGCATGCAGTCTTCATCCCTTAATACGATGAATGAACCTACAAGCTATTCGCAGGCTATGAATGCAGAAGATAGTGATATGTGGTATCGAGCTATGCAAGATGAATACCAATCACTCCTTGAGAAAGAAACGTGGGTTCTCGTTAACAGACCAGATAAAAAGGTCATACCTTGCAAATGGGTCTATAAGCTGAAGAAAAATGCACATGGTGACGTAATTAAATATAAAGCAAGGCTTGTAGCCAAAGGCTTTAATCAAACTTATGGTGTTGATTATTCTGAAACTTTCTCTCCAGTTGTTCGTAATTCTTCACTACGCATGCTATTCGCGTTGGCTGCTGAAAAAGGTATGAAGATGCATCATTTAGATGTGGACACGGCATTTTTAAACGGAGATTTGGAGGAAGAGGTGTATATGAGTCAGCCAGAGGGATTTGCTACACCTGGACAAGAAGGTAAAGTATGCCTACTTAAGCGTTCGCTTTATGGCCTCAAACAAGCACCGAGGGCATGGTTTAAAAAAATTAACCGAAATTTTAAATCGTTTAGGTTTTAAACAAACTCCTTCGGAAGCATGCGTTTACACTAAGAAGGTTGGTACCGAGTCTATAATACTCGCCTTCCATGTCGATGACATTGTCATATTCTATAGAGAAAATAAAACGTTAGACAACGTCATAACTGACTTAAAGAATTATTTTAGCTTAAAAGTGCTAGGCCCGTTGAGCTATTATTTAGGTTTGAATATAAGTAGCAAACCTAATGAGATTAAATTATCTCAAGAAAGTTACATTAAGGATTTGTTGCGAAAGTTTAATGTGTCGGATTGCAAGTCTGTACCTACGCCATTGGAAGCAAAAAAGTTGTTGCCGTGTGAAGATGGTAATGTAAACAATTCGTCGTTATATCCATATCAGCAATTAATTGGGTCACTGATGTTTTTGGCTGTAAATACGAGACCTGATATCGCTTATGCGACATCGTAGGGTAACAGCACCAGTGGCCAGCCAGGTACCAGTAGTCAGCCTTTTGAGTCGTTTATTGGTCATAAATATCTGGTATATTCGTTTAAACAAATCACGAGTACTCAAATAGGAGCTTTGATTCCTTATTGGTTAATACGTCACACGACAGGTGCGGTGAGGGAACGGGGGGAAGAAATATACTCGTTCATACAGATGCTGTTTGTCGACGAGTGCAATAGTGTCATGTCCGCCATATTTTTTACTGCACGTGGTGTCCTCTTAACAGGCAAGAAAAACTATGTTTTAATGTTAAAAGTTATTGTTTTTGTTAATGATTGGTTTATTTATTAGTTTATCTTTTAAATTGCATTATATTTGAATGAAAATATCAATATTTTACTTATAAATTGAGGGGGCTGGCCACTGGATAACACTTTTTTCCAAAGAATCCAGTGCCCAGACCCCCACGGCTGACCTTTGGGTTATATGTTTATTTTATTATTTTCGAGCCAATGCGACCGTTAGGACCGTTAAATTTACATTTTCAAATTTAGTTAGGCATGCCCTAGTCAATTTAAAGTAAAACCCAGTAGTCAGCCGCATTTGAAATAACGTTTTAATGCGGCTGACCACTGGGTTTCGCTGATCCAGTACTCAGCCATTGACCTTGCTTGGTACATCGCCGCCAAAAATATGTCCACATTTTTAAACCCTATCTCATTGAAATAAGGTTCAAAAGTGTATATTTTTGACGTTAACTATACATAACTATCATTTTGCTTTTTCCTGGTCAGTATAATGTGACTTTGTTTATTAATGATAAAATGATAATTAGATCTGAATAGACTCGTTTAATTATTTTTTACCGAATACCTACTAGGAACATAATTATATATATTATTAGGATTTACCTCGTTAATTTTGACGGATTAATTATTAGAAAATAAATATTGCGATTCTTAGTTTGCAAGAATAGTGTTAGTTAAGTACTTATGGCCAACAAATTTCGTGTCATAAGAATTGTATGTACCTATAAGAATTTTTTATTTTTTATTAAATAAGTAAACAAGTAAGCAAAAAAATAATAAACTAGAATTAAAAACTACAACTAACTACAATAACTAAAATTATAAATAAAAAATAGATATTATAACATCGTTGATTTTGATATAAATTAGTGATTTTGATCTAATTATTATGAATAGTTTATATAGGCTGAGTACTGGGTACACAGAGGCTGCTTACTGGATTTTGGAGGCTGACTACTGGAGAAAAGTGCCACTTTTTGTTTAAACTTAATTAAAGATATTATAAAGAAGATTGTTATTTTTTTAAATATTTTGTTTTAAAACTATGATAAACAATTGATCTAACCATGTCATTTGTTTAATTATCCGACTAATCCTGTATAAATGCCGAACGTTCAAACTTAAAAAAGTCGTTATAAGGCTGACTACTGGTGCCTTTACCCTATTTAAGTCAATTTAACACTAAATATGACAAAAGTCATTGGATTGCCGCAAAGCGACTGTTGCAGTATTTAAAAGGCACTATCGATTTGGGCATTATTTACAGGAAAGGCGGTGGATGTCTACACGGTTATGCTGATGAAGATTGGGCCAATTGTCCTGTAGATCGTCGTTCCTACACAGGATTTTTCTTCACCATGGCCGGTGGCGCTATTTCTTGGGAGAGTAAGAAGCAGTCCACCATAGCCCTTTCATCAAGTGAAGCGGAATTTATGAGCTTGTCGAGTGCGGCGAAGGATGCTGTGTTTCTGAGGCGGTTGATGTTTGAACTTACTGGTAAGTTGACTACTATACCAATTTATAATGATTCACATTCTGCGCAAAAACTGGCACTGAATCCAGTTCACCATAACAGAACCAAGCACATAGATACAAGATTTTATTTCATACGTGATTTATTAAATGACAATATTGTTAATGTCATTTACACTCCTACTTTGGAGATGTGGGCTGATGTGCTAACTAAGCCGTTAGCTCGTACAAAGCATCAGAATTGTGTGAAAGGTATAGGTTTATGTTTATAATCATAATTTTGATTACGGGGGAGTATGTTGTATAATACTGGCTAATCAATATTTTGAATTTATACTTCTTCTACACATTATGTATTCCATTGATGTATGTTGTCACTTCAATAAACAAAGTCAACAAACAACAAATGTCAATTTTAGTATGGCGGTTTGTTTACATAGTTAGCAAGTTCTATTGAATGACACTTTACTACAAGAGATCAAAGTTTGATATTTCTTCGAGTGCTTATTTTGAGTCCCGTGCAAGCGAAAGATTCTATACTAGATTCACGAGCGAATCTAATTTAGAATCTTGAGCGTAGTAAGGGACTCAAAAGCGCACGAGATTGAAATAACTTTGATATCGTGTAGTTCACAAAACTTTTCACCTCAGCAGTGAGAACATATTAGAGAACCCGAAAAATGTATTCCTTCTTCATCACTTACCTCTATTCACTCATGTTTTCTTAAGATATACCAACAATTAAGTTTTCACCTCAGCAGCTCGAACAAGGGTACTTTGCTACTTAAAAACAGTGAGCAAAATCTCATTTTGCTCACTGAGTGAGCAAAATCGCATTTTGATCATTTTGTCTCACTCAGTGAGCAAAATGCGATTTTGCTCACTGTTTTTAAGTAGCAAAGTACCCTTGTTCGAGCTGCTGAGGTGAAAAAACTTGTTGACAAATATACATTGTATATATGAATAACATAAAGAGCAAATGCCATAAAAGGGTCAAAGCATCAAAGCCAGCGCTTTTCTTCCGTTGTGTATAAAGTACCTTGGTAACAGTAAAACCGACAAAAATACGTAGGTATCGTCATTGATTGCGTCTATTAGACACCTACAGAAATCAGCTATTTGATAAGATCAATGGGAGACAATTCTGATTCACACTCAAACCAATATTTTGTTAAAGTTTACTACTATAGATTAAGTAGGTATACCAAAATGATGTGGGGTAAAATATTTAACATTTGGAATAAGTACAAAAATAGTTTTACATACATAGATTACCTTATCGATTTGAACAAATGAGGTGTCGTAAAGGAACACATAAACAGAGGGTCAAAGAGTTTACCTATGCCGTCATCGTGGCCGTGGAAAGAGACCGGTGTTTTTTTAACCTGCCATGTTAAACGATGTCGTGGTACCGAACCAGACAGCTATAAAGTATTTATAGATGGTCAAGCAGATCTTTGTTGATTAAGATCTGCTTGACCATGTATAAGTGTTCTTAAACAAAATTATTATAAAATATCTTAAATATCCCAACACTAACAGAGGCAATAGGAGATAAATAGGAGCTTCGGCTATGGCTGAACGAAATCGATTTAACTTCGAAATGTAACCACTGGGATTTAACCAACAACAAAAAAAAAACCTAGTATTAAATTGTAAAACTAAATACCTAACTCAGTGTACCTAGGCATGATGTTGATGTGGATATAATACCGTCGAAGACTAGGCATTTAATTAACACCACGAACTACATCGGTATCGTCAGTCACGGTAGCGGCGCACAGGCTCACATATATCAAAATGTCGGCTTAAAATTACAACGAACTAATTGTATTGTAACCCGAAAATAACGAAAACAGTGAAAATGCGATTTTGCTCACTGTTTTTAAGTAGCAAGGTACCCTTGTTCGAGCTGCTGAGGTGAAATAGTTATTTGTACAACAAGTGATCAAAGTTTGATATTTCTTCGAGTGCTTATTTTGAGTCCCGTGCAAGCGAAAGATTCTATAATAGATTCACGAGCGTAGCGAGTGAATCTAATTTAGAATCTTGAGCGTAGTAAGGGACTCAAAAGCGCACGAGATGTAAATAACTTTGATCTCGTGTAGTACACAACATTTTTCACCTCAGCAGTGAGAACATATTAGAGAACCCGAAAAATGTATTCCTTCTTCATCACTTACCTCTATTCACTCATGTTTTCTTAAGATATACCAACAATTAAATTATCACCTCAGCAGCTCGAACAAGGGTACTTTGCTACTTAGAAACAGTGAGCAAAATCGCATTTTGCTCACTGTGTTTTTAAGTAGCAAAGTACCCTTGTTCGAGCTGCTGAGGTGAAAAAAGTTTTATTCTAATAGTGATATTGTGATGCTCTTTTGTTTTTATGTCGAGTGCCCGCGTTGTCTTTCTTCCTATAGGCGTATTCAGATAGGAAAATGCAATTTGCAATTTCGTACTACCTACTACCTACTACGTACGTACGTACTACCAAACATATACCTACGTGACAGCGAGCAAGCGCGTTTTTTATATCTACGTGAAAATCGTGAAATGCATATTGAGGAATAAGGCACAGTTGTGTTTTGATTATACCGAGTGCATCGCTTAAACTTACCAGCGTAAGTGTGATCTCCGATTACATATAGTTACTACAGATCACTAGGTCATGTTAGAAAATAGCTCATAACATTTGTGAATGAGGTGGCAATGATGAATGATGTGAAACTTTCACACCAACGTCACCAACAGTATACGTATTTCTATTGAGCGGCAGCAGTGAAGCGGCAAATGGCGGAACGCCTACGGATAATCTATGCTATTATTGGAGGTAATAAGACGTGGACAGATGATTGATTAAAATGCTTATCTCATTAGGGACATTGGCTTTATGAAATTATAATGTCGTTTTCGGAAATAATTTTCATGAATTGCTGGAGATGCTTAGGGGTCATCCATTAATTACGTCACACGTTTAGGGGGAGGGAGGGGGTCAAGAAAATGTGACATGTTGTGACATGGGGGAGGGGGGAGTCACAAACATTGTGATGTCACTTTAACTTAATCAGTAACCGAAAATTAATGTATATTTTTTTATTCGCTGTACAGTTAAATAATGACATTTTGGATGTAACTTTCGTTGTGTTATAAAATTACTAATATTTATATGTATATCAAAAAAAAAATTATTAAAAAAATAATGCCGAGTTAATACTGTCGATTTCGTTGAAAACAAAATTGCCTAAAATGTGACATCACACCAGGGGGGGAGGGGTTTGCAAAATGTGACCAAGTGTGGCAAGGAGGGGGGAGGGGTAAAAAAAACCTAGAAATTCGTGTGACGTAATTAATGGATGATCCCTTAAGTGGATTCTAAAGTCATGTTCATTCACTCTTAACTTAGACCATTAATATATTAAGTACTCTTTGTTGTATATTAAGTAAGTCATGTTGTCCAAGTAAGTTCCACCACCGCAGGCGTCAGAGGGGTAGGGTTAGACCAAGATAAGCCTGCAGCGATTTTGATAGCCTAATAGACTGTGCAAGTGTTATTTTAAACGTCAAACTTCTATGAAATTATGTCATATGAATAACACTTGCACAGTCTGTGCTGTCAAAATTGTTGCAGACTTGCAGAGTTATCTTGGCCTAGCCTAACTCTAAGCCTATTGAAAAGATTTAGGAACAACGGCCTATATATGCAAGCCTGCTAGCCACCATTTAATATTCGATTCATCCGAATTAAAATTTCCTTTATATTAGTCATAGTAATTACTAATTACACAAACTATTACGCGTACAGTATATATTTAAAATGAGAGATGAAACAATTACAAAGAAAATGAATCAAGCTTCATTAAAATCATTAATATTAAGCAGCAATAAAGTATTAGCGTATTAACGCCATCAACACGTGTAACACGTACATAGGTAGTTAAATCATTAGCTATCGTATAAGTATGCATTGTTTTAGTCTATTCCATTCCATACTCTTAAAAAAATATGTCACTAAGTAAATAGCTGCGCTCAGCTCAGCTGGTGATCATTTTCACGTAAGGGGCTATTCATAAATTACGTCATTTCAAATTAGGGGGGGAATATTCGAAGCATGATTTTTGGATGATTTTGGGGGGGGGGTCAAAAATCGTCAAAAATAGATGACGTAATTTATGCACAGCCCCTAAGTACCCTTCACGATTTTTAGCTGGACGTGATCCCGTGGAAGAAGAAGCCCGGAAAATTAAGAGTTATCAAATCAATATCCGATTTTTAAAGTTCATATTACCACCCGGATCATACTTTTACTTACGTAAGTACACTCTGACCTAAAGAAAAACACGTATTTTTCATGTTACTTTCCAGACTTAACGTAATCAAGCACACAAATGAGTGAGAAAGGAGTAGGTAACTGGGGTCACATACAGGGTGCTTCCTGTAACAGGAGCAATAAATTAAACTGTATGCTGTACTCCTCAAACTGACCAACATTTGTTCAGCAACTTTTGAAAATAACTCATGTTTTAATTTTTATTACACTTTAAAATTTATTCTAAGACGCAAAGTATTACAAATTTTGTTATGTTTAAAGCGTGACAAGCAACGTCAAACACACTGATGTCAGCATACATTGAAGGCAATATTTATTTTGTATGAAAAAGAGGAAGTCTAAAGGATTCATAATTTTTAAAAGTCGCTGAGCAAATGTTGGTCAGTTTGAGGAATACAGCCTTTAGTTTAATTTATTGCTCCTGTTACAGGAAGCACCCTGTATATCGGTAACTAATGGCCAACAATAGGTAAGTAACGAAAGGATAATAAATAGCGTATAACGTGATCGATCGGAAATATCTAATGGATTCATGCGACCAAGTTTTATACCCTCCTACACGTTACTAAATAATCAATACAGTAACACAACACACAAAGTAATTGTAGTTCACAAGCTTGGATTTAGTTCAAGATAGCTGTGTGTTTGATATTAAGTTGTACAATATGTAACGCTATAACCAAAAAGAAGATCGAGAAATAACTTTACTGTTAATTAAACCTACGTAATAATATATTAAATATATTAAAAACCGGCCAAGTGCGAGTCGGACTCGCGCACGAAGGGTTCCGCACCATCAACAAAAAATAGAGCAAAACAAGCAAAAAAACGGTCACCCATCCAAGTACTGAACTGACCCCGCCCGACGTTGCTTAACATCGGTCAAAAATCACGTTTGTTGTATGGGAGCCCCACTTAAATCTTTATTTTATTCTGTTTTTAGTATTTGTTGTTATAGAGGCAACAGAAATACATCATCTGTGAAAATTTCAACTGTCTAGCTATCACGGTTCGTGAGATACAGCCTGGTGACAGACGGACGGACGGACGGACGGACGGACGGACAGCGGAGTCTTAGTAATAGGGTCCCGTTTTTAACTTTTTACCCTTTGGGTACGGAACCCTAAAAACGGGTCACTCACGTATTTTAAGTCGAAAAACGCTCGACATGTTTCGCTTCTGTGTCTATGTCTCACGGAAGTTTTGTTATTAAAACTACGTAATAATATACTACTTAATTAATTATAATTCATCAAAGACATATAAAAAAAATATTAGGCCTAACATCGGCAAAAAAATGTGCTAGATAATTAGAAGACTTCTTTTACCCCACATTACTTAAACCAATCCCAAATCTTATAAGTCTTATAACATGTGACAACTCGTATAATATGAAACAATTTAATATTATGTAGATGTACCTATACCTATACCGGCTGTACCTCCATTAAATCAAAACTTCTCTCGTCTTAAAATTGAGTCGTAATTTAAAATTATGTATCATAGACATTTACACCTATGTAAATAAGGCAAGATTAATAGCATAACCTTCAAACTACGTGCATATTGTGACTAATTAAAGAAGATAGTGTTGTAGGTTGTTTTGCTACGGTCAGAGTGTATCTGCGTGATGTCATGCCCGATGCCGGCTGAAACGCAACTCTTTGTGCGTCCAAAGATAGAATGGACGAACATTGCTATAATTGAAGTGGTCCAGTGGTGATGCTTCGGAGAAGTGGGAATGATCTTTACAAAGTGCTAATTCTTAAAATATGTATTTGAAAATGATCTTATCTGTATATTTATTTTGCAATATTAAATTTAGAATAATGGTAGAGACTAGAGGCTCTTCGGAATTGAATACTTTCTACAGTAGAGAGCTAATACATAAATGAAGCACTTTACAAAAAAACCTGTCATATGTGCTCCTATACATGTTTAAAAAGCTCCTTTTTTAATGAAAATTAGTAGGTAGGTACCTACGTTTTTAACTTACCAAGCTAAAATTAAAATATTCGAGCAACTACCTAGTTAACAAGGACATAAAAATACTTCCGAATATGTGTCTTGCTTAATTTCTGACGATAACCGTTCGAATAATATAGCTTAACGTTAACGTTCGATTTGACCTTAATTAACTTTTTTTACCTACAGCAGTGTTTTACATGTTGAATATAGCTGGCCCTGGTATTGGCTGATATATATTTACAATGGGCTCAGTCAGATCAACACCAAGGCCTGTGCGTCTGTGTGAGGTCAAGAGTTAGCGCATCTAATAGGTCCCACGTCATCTTTTACGAGGAACTGGAATATTTATTCTATTCCGTATAAAATCTATTTATCCTGCAAGTACTTGAGTGAATTAAAAACGGGTCTAGTCGCTCAAGTCGCATCTAATCATCAATTGAGGGGCTTTCAAATCCAACCGAAAAATCTATCCAGGGAGATCCTAGGAAATTATTTTCTCGAACTATCGTGATTAGTTGACCACAAAGAACTTAAAATAATAATAATAATTTGAGCCTATATACGTCCCACTGCTGGGCACAGGCCTCCTTCATGCGCGAGACGAGGCCTGCGTCTCATGGTCCATGAAATGGCTATAGTCCCCACGCTACAAAGAACTTATTTTAGTTATTTCCCTTGCGATACAGAGAGGTAACGCTGCCAGTGTCATGGGGTCCATGCCGCAGACTTGTTAGAAAGGGTGTTCTTTTTATAATTGGTGAGGTTTTTTTTGTAGGTAAGCATATATTTAGTCATTTGTGTTTATTATTTTTTTCTAGTTTTAATTCAAGTTTGTTATAGTTTTTAGTTGTTAACTTGTTAGCCAAGTTATGAAATAAATAATAGAGACATCCTTGATGTTGTGTTATTATTCACAAGTCATATACTTAACTATATTATTTTTAAAGAGTTCATTTGGCTTATCAGTACCGTAACGTGGCGGGTAAGAAAATATTTTAGTTAGACGTTAGTTAGGTAACCTTGTACTTGAAACTGCGGCGAAGTAAACATGTTATCTTGATTGTTTTTATGTTAAAGACGTCTTACGTCAACTGAGAGATCAATTAATTAAGGGAGACATACTTAATTTTCTTGAAATCATTATAAACAGTTTTCCTGAACATAGGTACTTACATACCCAACAATTTTTTATCTGTCATAGAACTCTACAGTGAACCGAAATTACCTATTTGCTCAAAGATAAAGCGATGGTGTTGGATGGCCATTGCAACCCTGATAAAGAGTTGTCTTTGGTTATCGGACGAAGCCGGTATCGGACAAGATCAGCTTTCCCGGGCCTTATCTGAACTGGCTTTCCGATTTCATTCCTTAATGGAAACCTTGTCTTTAACATTTTGCAATGCACACAACTTACAGCTTTTATGTTAACATTTTTACAATTACTGCGTGTTCCAAGGTTAGTTTCTGCAAAACTATAATTTAAATTCTACATAACGGGAAATGAGGCAATTAAATTTTATTTTTTGACACATTGAAAATGTTACATGAAGTCAAAGATTGTGAGTGTTCATGAGAGACTTTTTCCGATTTTTCATATTCCTCTGTAAATTCTGGGAGATTTTTTACTTTTTTTACTTTTTTTACCAGTCCTATTCACATAACACATTATTTAAGTAGGTAATTTTGTTAACACTGATAGTGATTATAGCGCTGGCGGTACACCACGAAATTCAGTAAAATGCTGCAAATGCTGTTAAAGGTGTGAAAATATTACTTATAATTTGAGGTATATTTTACAAAAAAATATTGAACGGTATTGTATATGGAGAAGCCCAAACATGGTATGTTTTGAAAATTATTTTTATTATAATTTTAAAAAATGACTGATATGTAATGATGTGATATATTTTTAGAATCGGCTCAAGAACCCCTTTCGTTTAATACCACACACGATAGGTTTCGATATAACAATTTCTTTTTAAACCATACAAAAAAAGATGACGTCATAACTCCTCTCGTTTTTTTTTATTTGTTGGTGCTTCGGGTCAAATTGTTTCAAGTGTCCTAAAGATCAATCGTACCGATTTTCATACCTTTAACACCATTTGCAGCGTTTTTTGGCGAACCACCAGCGCTATTAACGATAGCCAAGATCTATGGCAATATAATTAGAAAATAGTAAGTACACGATTATATCCTTTTAAGGTTGTAGTGTAGGTAATTATTTTTAATAGCTCCAGCCATGTGCCTGGCGCCAGCAGACACCATAGGTAAAATCCCTCAACCCGCACCACCAGACCACAGAAATACCGCAACAGAGACCATTTGTATACGTCTAATACTAATTAAATTCAATCATAATAATCATTTTTTTGCGAAATTGGATCAATGACGGTACCTATATGCACAGTGGCGGCGCGTCCATAAAAGCCGATTCCCACCGGCTTGCCTGTTTTGGACGTTTGAGCAGAGTTGTAAAGAAAATATGTAAACCAAATTAGCCCCGGCTTGCCTATGCCCTATGGATATGTTTGACGCGCCGCCACATATGCAGTTGCTTAAATGCCAACACACAAATGAGGCTTCAGAAGATTAAGTTTTTTTTTAATACCCATTGATAGTTTTTAATAGGTAATGTCTAACGAGTATTATGCCATAATTATTATAGTATGTAAATTAATAGTTTAATCCTTAACTAAGCTTACTTTCACGGGATCAAAGCAAGCCGGGGCCGCAAATGAACTTATTAAAAATATTTCACAACAATGCATTTCCCCGTTTCAGCATATTACACCAACAATGTCAACAATCCCAACATGTAGCGATCAATCGTACAAGCTGTCGCGTGCTGTGTGGTCGTTACCACCATGCCAACAGATAAGACATCCTCTAGACTGAGCATAGTAACGCTACCCCCTCTGCCACAAATATACGGTAGTTTTACTCCATCTTCGAGTCAAAGTGTCAGAATCCCGTGCCGTGATTGGTCCGTGTCTTTGAACGGACCCATCACGGCACGGGATTCGCTCACCTTGTCCCCCGCACCTCAATATTTTGGCAGCATCGGTTTCATTAAATAATTGCTCTAAACTCCGTCTAAATTCTAGAGGATTCCTAGTCTATGCCACCATGCCAACAGATATGTACTAAATCTGCTACTGTAACGAAACGTAAACTTTACTGCAACAATACTATTCCGAATCATGTTGCAATCCGACCCAGTTACGCTAATTGCTGGGCTGTACAAAACTAGATTATCTAAATAACAAATAAAGTATTGTGCTAGTAACTGATTTAAAGTTAACGGAGAAATTAGCCTAGAAAATTTAGTTTAACTACTTACATATCTAAACTTATTGTTATTTTAAAATCCCAGTGTATTTTTGATTATTTATTTGGACCATTTTGGTTGGAGTCAAGTAAGATAACATTGCATAGACTATCTACATCTTGTTTGATTTAAAATGTTCAAAATTCCGCTTTTATTCAAGTTGTGTGTTAATTAGTTTCTTGTACAGTCGCAGACTTTAAGCTATGTATGGTTCACTTCACATTGGACATTCATACCGTTAGTATAGACAACCAAATTAGCTTGAACCCTAAATGGATCAACAATTTAAGGTTGTGACCGTACATGTGGTAAATATTGGAATGTATCTGATGGCTACGGTGGCATGGCTGTTTAATCAGATGGCCGGGTCGCTGCCAGAACAACGCGAGGCGAGCTGCCACCACACCACAGTTTATGAGGGTTTACAAATAACTGAAATAACTTATCCGATTATTTGAAACTTTGTAGTGAAGTCATTTTTAACACTTTATATATGTAGGTATTTCATATTTATTATTTATTAGATGTACCTAATGCTTAACTCTACAGACAGTTTTCCTAAACTCTTCGTAACTTTGGTAACAGATACGAGTAAGTACTTTTAAACAGTTCTTTTTTTTAATGACGTTAAGTATTTTAATTATTTAATAATAGGTATTCAATGTAATCATCGACGAAAAAGTAAATATTTAAGTATCGTATAGTCATCGAATTAATCAACTCTACCATGACATTTTCTAGACGCTATAATCTTCTTATTGAATTCCTATGGGATTATTTTATTATTTATCACACCATCCGCCAAAGTAGAGTCATATTTCTATTTAGACCTACCTACTAGAATGCAAGGATTATTGCTCTCCACAAAATACTCGTAGGGTGATGAGCAACCATTCTTATTTATTTAGCATTGTCTCGAAACTGACGGCACTTGCGGAAATAAGTATTTTGACGGACATATTTCAGCGAAAAGCATTTGGAAATTGCGAAGACGCCGAAAGCTTACGTTAGTTATTTATAAACAAACTATTCGGAAATAATAAATAACGGCGATAAAACCTCTGCGAATGTCTTGACGGAATGTTTTTAAATTATTTAAATAAGTAATTGTTTATATTTTGGCACCTTATATAGATTTTTGTCTACAGTGTTTTTTTGTTCTTAACCGATTCATCCAGTTTACGACATTTCCTCTCTACTTTGCACTTGTTGACTGTTGTCATTTTGAAATCTAATATCGTTTAATCTCTGTCGAAGGAAATAGAGGGTAGTGCTAGGTAAGGAAGTGACGGCTGAGTAGGCGTGACCTAGACGACTCCTACTCGGATATATAACCCTGTCGACGATCTCCTTTGCATTCGGTTAAGGCTGACGAATTACCTGACCTTATATGTTATTTCTACGAAGATGAATCAACTGTATCCTTTTCCTTAACCTTAATGCGTCAATAATATCTACACACATATTTTACCGCAAGTTTGTCTGAAGAATCAAAACTTTTACTGAATCAACGTTTCGTGTTATTCGGGTGTTTTAGAGGCAATAAACGTTTACATTTTTAATTTATTGCGTGACAACACGAGCTTGGTTTAGAAATGCAAGAAAACCTAGCGAACATTGAACCTTGCGAGACCTTCACAAATTGTGTAACGGCTGATATCAATGAAAAGCAGTAGCTATATGTATTACCCAATGCTGCTCCTATGCTAATTGTGGTTGTGGCTCAAAGATTCACTGCTCTTATAATTTGTCTGACCTTTAGAATCGTAAAGAGAACGAGCGAGTGTCGCTAAATTTAGTATTGTGTCTAATTTGTTTTATAAATACATAATCTTATAGGAAACTACGAAGGATATCCAACATAACCGGTCTGCTAAGCTACTGGAATTGATTACACAGTTAAACTTAAGTATACATGCCTTTTTATTTGCAAGATAATTGTTAGAGCAATGTTCGGAGGTATATTAGAGACAGCATCTACGGTTTTGCCATATATTAAAGAGTAATTTTTATTACAAATATTTCTATATACAGTGGAAACTCCATATAACGTCACTCGATATAACGTTTCACTCCCTATAATATCGACATTTTTGCCTTTAGTTGGTTTACTTTAATATTAATTTCTCTTTATTTAACGAAAACTCTCTATAACGTCAAAAAGTGCCCGGTCCCTTGAGTGTCGCTATATAGAGTTTACACTGTACTTCGATGCTAATTTAACTTTGAGCTTTCTCATTACACAAACGAGTTTTAAATTGCGAGTGTTAGTAAATGGCACTTTAACTCGGCGCGCCAACCGCCCACGGCCCTAGAGCAAATGGTCTACGTCTTACTAAACCAATAACGTACCTACCCGGTAAATATTATGACGACTTTCATGACTCACATTATATTACGGCCGATGTCATTTGTTTGTATTTTAATACTTATTCTAAACTGATTTTATTTACACCGTAGAGTCGTGAGGTGGCACTTGGCAGAATATAACGAATAAATAGGTATATTGTTTCAAAAATTCCGACACTATAAGTGTAGACTGTAGAGTCGTTGTAAAATACTAACAACATTGGGCCCGATTCTGATTTTGTAATAGACATCTATTAGATATCTTTTAGGCATCGCCAAGATACGATAACGATGTGTTTAAGATCTAACCTGTCAAATTTGACATTTCCGCGATTCTGGAGATACTCTTGCTTGAACGATTTCCACAAGATATTACTTAGAAAATGAAAATGTTTTAAAATGTTTTAAATTTACATCTAATAGATATCTAACACGATCTATTGTAAAAGTGACATTGGTTGCCCGAATTGCGCTGCAAAAGAGAACTAGTTGAAATCTAAAGTATAACATATCTAGAATGGATCTAGTACGTGTCGTCTCTTGTGAATATCTTGAAGTTCGAATACGGCAGATTGTATGGTGCCTAGTTCTCGTATACATTGTTAATAGAATAATAGTGGGTAGATCAATCGTATAATAAAAAACGTAATAAACAAAACAAGAATAGGTATACAATGTATAGATAGTTAATCTTTAAAATGGCCTTTACTATAACCGACGTTACCAAGACACGTTCGAGACATTAGTCATTAGAGCGGGTTGCGTAAGCGTCAGAAAAACCGAACGAATTCTTTACTAGGTATATGCCATTGCCACCATAAGATTATTGAAACTGTCACGTTGAGCCAAGGACTTTGCGTAAAACAGGAAAATTACCACACCACAAGACAGTACCTAGACATAGACAAGTAAATAAACGACGATTGTTATGAAAACGTTGGAGGCGCTGGCAACCTCGTTTGTATAAATATGTTAACATAACCTGCATAATAGCGTAAACTTTAACATACAAAATGACACCCAATGCATTGTTCCGAAGTTATTACAAACTTGGTTAAATAACAACAAGAGGGTTGTTATTGTTACCAATAAACTATCTAAATTTGATACTCATAGCGAGGATGAAAACTTAGAATCAAACAAATAAATATTTAATACCTAGCATTAAAGTTTTAAACCGTTGACCTTTCTTGGGGTCCCTTTTCTCTACCCAATTTTACAAATACGGTAGATCACTCGTTATCACTTTACGCGGTAGCAACTACAGTTTTAATTGACGGTACGGTCCGTAGGTGTAATGAAAGTTAAATTAAGTACTTAATTATCGACCATGTCATGACTCGGCGAGAAGCAATGTTCTAACATAAGCCACTTTTTACTTGGCACAATATTCACGGCCAAGTGTTTAACAGTTAAATGTGCAATGTATTTTCTTTATCAAAAATAGACTATCTGTTATCTGGCTATCATCATTCCCTTGATGATAATATATCTCACAGCAAACATATACAGAATGCAGATCATAGTAATATACGTAATTTAAGAATGCAATTAAAATTCTCTCTCATATGTAGGTAAGCATGTAAAACGCTTCGTCCAAACCCATTACGTTTATTTATATAGCGTTTATGTATACGTAGATGAATTGTACTGAGTAAACGATGAATGTAACTACTGAATATAGAAATGAAATCATTGTGTGTCACGAATTTCAATTCAATACTTACATCTCATCTTATTCATGTCACGGATTTGTAAGCGGTAGAGTATTGAAAGATTTAAAAGACATTTAAATATGTACTTATTGCTATTTAATTTTGTTCGTTACTATCTAACCGTTGGAAGTTTGATTGTTTAAATTTGTTTAGTTTCGCGTTAGCATGATGTTTGTTTGTGTCGGACGCACGGATGACCCGCGGTGACCACGACACACAATGAGCTCGATTAGCTCACGGCCACTTTACAAAACACCGTTCAAAGCAGCCTATCGGTATTGATGATACAATTTCACGTACCTAATAGTTAACAGACTTTTACCGCGAATTTACCGAGGCATAAGTAATCGTGATAAAAAGTGTGACGTTGAACACAATGAATTTAACGCCTAAAAAACAAATACATTAAAACCCGCTTAATACCAGCCTAATACACCATTACACTGGTCCCTGCAACTAATAGTTATTTTCATCGATTTTACGATTTAATAATACGCTTTCCCACTTAAGGGGTGTTCTTTCTTAAGCGGGTCTTACTGTACAATATGGAGGAATGACAAATATATAATAGTTTAGTACTCACCCACAAGTGCAGATTTCGCAAATGCACTGCTCCTTAACGACGGGTTTCTCGGGTTTCTTGGGTCCGCGAGTCCTGGTCTCCTCGATGGTGACCTTCTCGTCGACGGTGGTCCTGTCGTCTCGCACTGTTTTCTTGTTGATCTTCTCGTCGTAAACAGAGCGGACGGTGGTCACATCTTCGGTGATGGCATGATCTACCACGTCGTGTTCGCGCAATACGTCTTTCGTCGTACGAACGTCGCTCTAAAGGAAAAGAAAAATAAATGATTACTTATATAACGAGATCTTCCACGAGCATCACTGTTTAATTAACTGTTTCCAGGCTTTGCTTAACACTTACCAAGTTTTTGACGTCTAACGACGAAGTATTGTCCACGTATACGTTTGTTTTCACTTTATCGTCTTCTTTCGCATCCTCGTAAGTGACTATCCTTGTTTTGATACCGTTTTCATTAACGTATCTGATAACCTCGACCTGACTTCTATTCTTCTCCACTTGGAATGATTTCTTAATCACATCAGTACTGCTGTTGTTAATGACTGTTGTTTGCTGCTCGGTGTCTATTCCTTCATAAAGATCCTTAACGTCTTCATTAATTTTTGTTCCAAATGTCACTTTCTCGATTCTTTTGAATGGATATTTCTTGACTGTTTCAAGAATATCCTTCAAAACTCTGTCATCTATGTTTCGTTTGATAACAATGCTCTTATCACTGACTGTTACATCTTTTTTAGAATGTGTAGATTCAATGATCTTTCTTAAGTCAGTTATGGAAGTAAAATCCTTGATGTCCCTTGAAGATAAAATTATATTTTCTTCAGTATCCTGACGCTTTAGGTGGTGCCTGGGTTCTGGTCTACCAAAAGGTGACATTTCTTTTGGTCTTTTTGGCCTGTCGTCGTCGGTTTCGTAGACAAACTTACCATTCCAAGTCCCAGTACTTTGCTCATAAGTGGTCAAAGTATCCTTAGTTTGGGACGTTGAGCTAGTTTCCTTAGTCAAATTTTGCTTTTCAGTGTTTACAAAATCAGTTGTATCTTTAATGTTTACATTTGAAGACTGGGTATCGGTTGTTGTCGATCGATGGGTAGTGGAATCGGTAATATTAGACCTATCGGTAGTATCTTGGATTCGCTTATTCAGAATATCTTCAGTGTGCTCCGTTAATGCTCTTTTCTTAGTGAAATCACCTATATAAGTATTGCTTGTTGAGGCAATTTCCTGGCCATCCTTGACCAAAAGCGATTCTTCTGTAATTTGAGTAGAACTAGTGGGGACTCCTTTTTTCCCTGTATCATAATGAGATTCTTTATCGAGCACATGACGACGGTACTCTTGTTCTGGTTTAATTCCGGTGCCACTAATATTGTGACTCTTTTCATACGTGGAATGATCCTTGCTGTCGCCCCATTCTCGGTGAGAGCTGTCGACAACTGTTTCCTTTCCATCGACTATTTCAATTTTGTATGAAGATGTAGACGCTTCTTGTGCACTGCTTGTGTTACTCTTCATAATTTTAGTTGAAAAGTTAAGATTGTCGACATGTCCTACATTTAGGATATCGCCAACTTTTTGCAATTCATTTTGAATAGTTGAATCGTAGCCATAAAAGTTGGACGAGTCGGTTTGATTTAAGTTCTTTCTCCTGTCATTAGCAGTTTCATTACTTTTGTTGATGTTCTCAACAACATTGCTGCTCCTCTGAATGTTGGTAGTATCAGAAGTGGACGTGCTACTCTGTTCACTTACTTTGTGGCTAGTTGTGTCTGATACAGTTGTATGCTTCTGTTGGTCAAGGACATGCTTTGAAGTGTCAGATGTGGTCGTTTTGCTCTGTTGATCTATGATATGTTTTGAAGTGTCTGAAGTTGACGCATTATATTGTTTATCAGAGGATAGCAACTGCTCTTGTGTAGAACTAATTTGTCGCTGTTTAACATTATCTTTTTCGGAAATCTCACTTGAATGGGTGGTAATCTGGTTTCCGTCTTTAACAAGCTTTGAATCTTCTTTAATGGTCATTTGACTGGAAGGTTTCTGGCCAGGTTTCCCAGTATCATATTTAGACTTCATGTCGTAATTTTGCACGCTATGCACGGATTGAGGCTTAATGCCGGTGCCACTTACACTAGCGTAGGCTTCACTGGTGGCTTTCTCTTGGGCATCTCCCCATTCCCTGCTCGAACTGTCGATAATGCGTTCTTTACCGTCAACAATTTCCACGACATGAGACGATGAAGATGATTTAGTCACATTGCTACTTTTCGCCTCACTGGTATGCGACGTGCTGCTGTACTGTTTTGAATTGACGTTCTTGTCGAGAGTACCTTCGCCTCCATAGAAATTAGAGGAATCCGATCGTATAGTTTGCATGTTTTTACCTTTAGGAGAGAAGTTCTGACCAGTTATCTTATCGCCAGTTATATTTTTGTGATGATGGTGATGTTGGTCTGATCGTTGATGCTGTTGCGGTGATTGATGAGTTGAACTAGTCGTCGTGGCTTCAGTAGTAGCACTAGTGTGCGCGTTCGAAGACTGCGACGTAAGTTCTTGACGTTCCATCTCGAGGAACGAATTAGTAGAATTAGCGCCTTGAGATGTTGTCAAAAATTTCATGTTCACGCCAGAATTGTCACGAACCGAGTTATCAATAAACCCGGTATTAAGAGTCTGACTGCCAGTAGCGTTGATACTGCTTTCAAGTTGACTGCGGCTGTGAATAGATCCTGAACGCTGCACAGATGTGGAGGACGATTGGAATGTTTCATTGGTCGAGCTCTGCTGATGCGAAGTCGAGGAGCTCGATACAAACTCGCCGGTGGTCGACTGTACCATGTCGCTGACATGGTGATCTTGGCGGGATTGAGGCAGCTGGGATAAATCAGTAATGGAAGGTGCTTCGGCGATTATGTAGTGAGGATGGCTGTTGTAAGCTTCGGACACGGTGGAGCCGCTGTGCGACATGTTGTCCGAGATGTCCGTGATCATGAGTGGATCTTCTTCTTCCACCTTCACCTGGATGTAGCGCACTTTCTTGCCGGACGATACCTTCTGCAGAGCGTTGCTGCTGTGCTGCACGGTCGTGGACGTGCTGGAGCTGGACTTCTGCACACTACTCGCACTGGTCGACGCCTCGGTCTTCGATTTAGTCTTTTTATTTTTTATCGTCATTTTGGCCCCACTTTCAATAAATAAACGATTAATAACTTATAGTAAAACTGTAAACGAGATCCTTAGATTACGATTAAATATTTTTAAATAGTCTTAAATAAAATCACATAATTAGTCAAACAATTGCCGTGTTATGTTATGTATCGCGGGTCGTTCGTGTTCGTTGTCGCGTGGTGCGGTGCGCGCGCTCCTCGCGACTGTGCCGCGGATTCTGCGCGTGCGACGCCGCCGCCGCGCCGGTCGCCGGCGCCGCAGCCCCCCACACCTTGACGTCGCCCACTAACCTTCGAGACACGTAAGCGCTTACATCTCGTTGGATTCGGACCAAAAATGGTGTAAATGAACCACGATAAACTCGTCTTAATCACGGCTTGTAATAAGTACTTACTAGAAAACATTGATGCAATCATGCAGTTAAATTTAAGCTATTTGTCATCGAAGGACGAAGAATTAACGTGGGTGGTTTTATTCATTATTTTCTGGAACAATTTTGGTAAACACGTTCTACGCCCATGCCCATGACACACTGTTTACAAAAAAATAGACCCTGACTTCAGTTTTTATCGTACGTAATGTAAGTAATGTATTTCTTTCTGTCATAACAAATAAATAAAAAGTTTTCAGATAATTTAAACACACAATCTATAAATGTTTTCAAACATAATAATAAACAATGTTTTTTTTTCTAAAACACAAAACCCCTTGGTCTTTCTTCTCACTCATTACTCAGTCATCTATGGCTAAACAGGTTACATTTCATCTCATTCATCAGCCTATCTGCAGGTGTTTACCAAATTTCAACCAAATCGGTTTAGCGGTTTAAGCGTGAAGAGGTAACAGACAGACAGACACACTTTCGCATTTATAATATGGATAGGTTATATACTTACCTACCTACAAGAATTGCTCGTTTAAATGTTTCTGTGGCCGAGTGTACGAGTAGGCTCATTTGCATACAACTTTGGTGCAAGGCGACCTCCAGTTGTCAATACCTACATTTCATCCTGTGACAGGGCTACGTGACTTGCAATTAACCTGATTTTTTTAAAGTAACAAACAAACGACCACTTGTTTTTCCCGTTTAAGTGCGCGTAGGGTTCAACGTACCCTATAGTACCTAGCATTCAGGTACATTGACTTGAGGCCCTAAATAAGCCCTCCCCACTTTAATCAGTCATTTCGTTCACTTCTCAGATTGCAATCCAAAAAACGCAGCCAACCGCGACTTGTAAGCACCCTCCGTCAGGGAACGAAAGTCTCAAACAAGGTATGTTAATGATGTTTTAGTGGCCTGTGAATCCTGTGATCTGATTGAGAACATTGAGAAATGATACCTCTACTGTACGCTGTCGGGCCGCCGATGGTGAATGAAACGCGAAAAACTTTGGGTGTACAGTATATAATACAATCTATATATACACAATGACACGGAAAAACACAATATACATACAAATAACGAGCTATTTACACAACAAATTTACAACAGATGTGCAAAAATAATAATGTGTCGCTCATTGAAAAGACGCGCGCCAGCGGCATTCTTACCAGCCAGGCTGCCAGCACGCGCGCAGCACAAAGGTTGGTAGGTTCCGTCGCCTATTTACATCTGCCATCACTTAAATTTATTTTTATCCGTGCGAAATAGTAGGCAAGTGCATACACTCAGACCAAGCTAACTCGGCAGCGACATTGATAGCACAGACTGTGCAAGTGTTCTTTCTAAGAAAGACTTTCTTTTAAACATTTAACTTATAACGAAGAATCGCCTAATTAGGACGTTTAAAATAACACTTGCACAGTCTGTGCTATCAAAATTGCTGCCGAGTTAGCTAGGTCTGACTCTACATTTGTAAAATTCAGGATTCGATTTGTCACCAGACTTACAAATTTGATTGCTAGGTACCTTAGAACCTTATAGCCTAATTTAGAAAGGTATCTTCCAATTTAATCACAATGTAAATTAGAAACATGTCGCACCTCAACCCTGCTCTATTGGACTCTATGGTTATATGACCATGTTCGAATATCTGTCTCATGCAAATGTGACATACCTATAAGGGTTTCAGTTTACTTCTTAGAAGTGCAGTAAAACTTGATTGCAAAAACATTAAACCGAAGGCAGTGTGACTCCGTGGGTCGCGCAACTCGCCAGCCCATAAAAGGCGGATGGGTGGGCGAGCGGCTTTTGAATCACGCGCCCACCGCCTGCGCGGGAGACGACAGACCGACGTAAACGCATTTGAATTTGGAGAGAAGAAAGCCGTTTTGAAATTTGGCGGTTATTGTCTGCCCGCGCAAATAAGTCGATTTATCATTATCATGCACCGTTAACTCCATTACTGATTGAGATTGTCTGTGATATCCATTTAAATAGAAAACTTTGACTGTATGTTGGACCCTGTTCATCGTACCCAATCACTACTTCAAAAAGATGATTCTTTATAAATATTCGTACCCATGGAGTATAGATGTGTAGTATGGAACAATACAGTAGTTGGACCATGGACGTGGATCTAAAACGGAGGTTACCTATAGTTTGTTTATTTGCCATGCATTGCCAATTGCCATTGAACCATGCCACCGAGCAACAATGTAAGGTGATCATATTATTATGAGACTTGGGTCTAAAAACAGAGCAAGAACTGTGTCTTGCCATGTCTTGCTTAGCATTTATAGAGTCGGACCACGCTAAGTTTTCATGACAAGTGCTAATAGGTACACTTCAAAATGAAATCATTAAGTACTTATTATTATATTCTTAGTCGGTCACACTTTTTGGTGCAATCGCAGAGCCGTTAGCAGGAGGAATTATTAAAATTACACAATGCGGTGCAACTTGCTTGCGGCAGTACGGGCGAACCTGCAAGTTTCTGTTGCTGGTACCAAGCTAGGTACCGGTTTTTTGGACGCCACCTTTGGCGTAGGTTGGCTTGATAAGGATCGAAGTACTTCAAGTACTTCGATCCTTATCAATTATATAGGTAACCTTAATTAAAAGTAGGCAGAAATAAGAAAGGATATAATTATGTAAAAATAATTGAGGTACCAGCATGTACTAGAAAACACAAATTAGCGCAGTTAGGGATAGTTACGATTAATAGTTTAATAAATAATACATTTTCTATCAAATTATACTTGGACAAGAAACGAGCATAAGGTACAATAATTTATCTGATGACAACAAACATGCATGACAACAAATGCAAGTCGCGTGAACTGAAAAACTTGTAACAAGTGAACCATGAGTGAATAGGTAAGTGATGAAGAAGGAATACATTTTTCGGGTTCTCTAATATGTTCTCACTGCTGAGCTGAAAAGTTTTGTGAACTACACGAGATCAAAGTTATTTACATCTCGTGCGCTTTTGAGTCCCTTACTACGCTCAAGATTCTAAATTAGATTCACTCGCTACGCTCGTGAATCTATTATAGAATCTTTCGCTTGCACGGGATTAAAAATAAGCACTCGAAGAAATATCAAACTTTGATCTCTTGTTGTACAAATAACTATTATATGAATACATGGTTGGTAAGTATAATAAACGAATATATCAAATTTACCGAAAGTTTTATTTTAACCCAACTAAAGTTCTAAAGTTACGCATATTTTGTTGCGAAAGTATCAATACTGTTTAAGACGGTCGCGTTGTTTCAAGCAGGGGCCGGCGTTCGGTTACTGTGTAAATGTCGTATCTTCGCGCGTTTTCAAATCGACTACGGCCTCTTAAAAGTGCTGCTGTGCTGTGCCAGACCGCTTAGGAAACTGCCAGCGCCATCTGTACGAACCACCTGTAACTTTTAGACTATTGAAAAAGGCGCCATCTATATATAACCTAAAAAAACTTGAACAATTTTTGATATAAGCGCCATCTACGTAAAACTCCCAGTACCACAATGCCAACGGAGGAATCAAGATCATTTAATATTAGTGCCATCTATGAAGTTATTGATGTACTAGTATCCTAACTGACTTTAATAAAGATTGAAATAATTGAATACATTACTAGATGGCGCTAGGAGTCTTCAAGTCAATAGCTGTGTGCGTCACGCCGCTGCGCAATCATGCAAGCACGGAAATAACAGCTGTTCCATAATATTCGGTCGGGCAACTCAGGCGGCAGCTGTACGAGCACGCAGCCGATTTCCTTGGAATTGCGATTGTTTGGGCAGAATAGCAGCGAACAATTTCTTAATCTCATTGTTGAATCGCACGCCGCGTAGTTTGGACCTATAGTGCATTTTTCAAACGTTTATTGCTGCTGCATAATTACTACGTTATGTTTTCAGTTTTGGCGTTTCGAAGTGTGTTCATAAATAATCCGTAAGCTATGCTGGCGATATGTTTACCAAATTTCGTCGGTCGTTGTGACTCAAGTTGAAATGCCTTGTGAATACGTGGATCGTGAGGAGAATTCAACAGTGTTATGTCTATAAAGTCTTTTTCTTTTAGTAGATAGTGATTTTAGTGTAATATTCAATTAGCAAAAGACAATGTCTAGCACAGTTCCGTCGAGTTCTGCCCTTAGGGCTTTAGCCCTAGAGTACAAGAGTCTGCAGGAGGAACCTGTGGAAGGGTTCAGAGTGAAACTTTGTGGAGAGGACAATTTGTTTGAGTGGGAAGTGGCGATATTCGGCCCCCCAGACACACTGTATCAAGGTGGCTACTTTAAGGTAAGTTCATTACAGTAATTCTAAACTACAAAACAATCATAACAAAACTTCACGTAGCCTACCTATTTCAAATTCAAACGTAAATCTAAATATAAAGGACAGTCATTACTGAATCAAAACACACATAACCAACAATTTTTGAGATTTGAGATTACAAATCTACCTACAAAAGTAAAGTCATGATTATCATCAAAGAAAAGCTTATTAAGTGTATTGTTTAAGATTGATGTGAAGTGATAAGTTGATAACACATTTCTCTTGTAAATATTATTGTTTTTTGGTGACTGCTAACAGTTTACCATTAAAATATCACCACACACACACTACAATGGTGATTCAACAAAATAAAGTTATAAAAAGATACCTACCTACCTACATGTTACAGTGATAGTGATAACCTTTTCATTATTTGTATAGTGTTTCCTCTTTGTATACCCAGCAATCATGATTTACTTTTTAATATACCTACACTAGCGTCCCGCCCTGGCTTTGCATGGGTAAAACAAAACCTTATTAAATTATACACCTAAACCTTCCTAAAGAATAACTCTATTGAAAGGTGAAAACCGCAAGAAAATCCATTTAGTAGTTTTTGAGTTTATCGCGAACTTGAAGGACTTTGTTTTATAAGGTGTATAGATAGATTGCACATACTGTAAATACTGCACTATTTTTCTTCAGTGTCATAAGCAAGTATGTTACTGCTATAAAAGTATCTGTTTAGGTATTGTGTTTAACTGCAGATTTGATTGCTCCTTAGCTATTATAAAAATGATTTACTTAGCTAATACACATTGAGTATTCCAGTATCGTAAGATCCCTGGGATAATATTGAATGCCATTGATTATTTGACCTGAACCCGTGGTGAGAGCCTATGCCTAACTGATAACCTGAAATTCTAAATGAATGGGCCCTTTTTAACAATTGGGGAAAAGTGCTCATGCAACCAGGTCCAGGAGAACCAGTGATGGACTAGCACCATCGCCCACACTGTTAACTGTACATTGGTGGACCTTATGCCTTTTGTAATAAGGTCCTCCGATGTACAGTCAGGAATGTTGCTGTTTGTACCTACTACTATAGTTCGTTTTTCGCTGCAGACTTAGCGTGGCCTGACTTTATTACTCTTACATTTGCAGATAATGCATAGGGAAATAGTAGGAATGAAATGAAATCGAAGCCAATTGATGCTGATAAAAACCTTGCGGACCTTGCGGTGCTGCAATGAAGGCGGTGCCAGCACTTCATATAGTTCGTTTTTTTAGCATTAGAAATAAGGTAAACAATCTTGATGTGTCTTTTAATTGAAAAACACATTTTAAAAATAAGTTACGGTAAATATGTAACAATTATGAATCTAATACGATCTTTTATAGTCTTCTGCTTTCATAAGTAATAGTTATTGATTTTTAAAAAGTTCAATTAAAAGACATGTCAAAATCGCTTACCTTCTTTCAAGTTCTTTCTAATGCTAAAAAAAACGAACTATAGTCGACAATAAATACAATAATATTTAGTATTGTTTATCTTAAACATAGATTATCGTAATCTGGACGACAGATTCAATTTGCTAATTAATAATTATATTGAAGAAACATAAACATTACCCAACCACAACCACATTACCCTATCACATTCTGTATCTCAGCTGATTACCCGTTTTAAAAGATATATGCAACTAACAGGTAAGTTAAGTACCTAAATACCTATTAGGCTATTACATTGTCACCCAACGAAATACCCTAATATACCTAGATAGACGGGTCATATCTTAATGCCAAAGACTTTAACAAAACTTGGATCTTGAAAGACTCACGAAGAAGCCATAATAACCTTTAGTCCCCCAGAGACCTATAAAAAGGTCTCCTGTTCCATTCTAATTTGAACTTTGTGTTAACAAAATAAAATTTCATGCTTGGCAAGGTTTGACGTATGGGCGGCTAGCTAGAGGATAAAATAGGTATGTAACTTCTATCGGCCAAATTCGCTTTGACTAAGTTTTGTCCTGTACAATCAGCCGCAGTAGACTTCTAGACTTCAGTAGAGGTTCTAAGCGGGTGAGGTGTTCAAAATTACCTTGACGCGCTCTTATTCTCTTAACAATAAAGTTGCGTCAAGATCATTTTCACCTCGCCCGCTTAGCAACTATTGCTGCTGACTGTACTAAAATAGTATTTCTTCAACTTCTGCAATTTCGGGAACAGAGTAGACAAAACAGAACCTAAATCTCTGTATGACCTAGATTACAAGCGGAGGTTAAGCGTTAGCAAGGGCACGGCGCCGGCGGAAGGCTGGCTTCAGTGCCGCTGTCATGCCGCTGAAGACGTTTTATGATCGAAAAATAACTTTTTTGTTATACATTTATTTGTTGGAGTAAAATAAATATTGGTACTTGGGTGAATCAACTATTTCTTGTTGTTATTCTGTCCGGTCAGCCAAGAGACAATAGTAGCATAGTTTGTTAGAAGACATTGTAGACCACCTTCTTCTGACACGCTTGGTAGACGACCCTCAATGGAAAGGGTTTATAAGTATCACAAAAGAGCATGTTTGGTGAATTTAAATGCCTAAAAATCAGGTTTTAAAGAGTGACCCAGTAGAACGTATAACCATGGCAACGAGTGACAAGAAAACGTTGATTCACCCATTTAATTCAAATTCCACTCGTGGACGATAGGTTCATATAGGTATACGATCAGGTTCACAGTTTTTGTCGACCGTTACAGATATAGGGTCATTGCGCTAGTTTCCGTCCAGATGCTCTAGTTTTCGTCCACTTTGCAGATTAGCAAATAACTTATTTGATATTTAATTTGCTACTTGCGAATTATCATTTTTATTTATAATAATTATATTGTTTCAACATTCCAAATTTGTGCAGCAATGTAGGTTTAAGTAAATTAAAATTGTGTCAAGTAGACGAAAACTAGAGCTGGACGAAAACTAACGCACCTATCTCTAAATTGGACAGTGTTATGGAATAGCGAACTAAGCGCTAGCGAACTAACTGTCGCTTCATCGCTTATTTCATAACACTGTCCAATTGATTCGTAACTTTCTATACTCTTACACTTTCGTATAATTATTTTGTATGAAATAAACTCCTCTAAGGCCCATCAACTGAGCTACTGAAGCATACACAGGTATGCTTAATCCTACCCAATTCTAGCGAATATTTCCATCGACATTTTCATTGTTTTACAAGCCTTACAGTCTAGTGATAACATGCTTTTCTTTTGTTTCAGGCACATATGAAATTCCCAACAGACTATCCATATTCACCACCTTCAATTAGGTTTTTAACGAAAGTGTGGCATCCAAACGTATATGAGGTGAGTCTAGCTATATTTTATATTTCTGCACAAACCAATGAATTTATTGGCACCTAGTTGTCGGGTGCATGTCGTAAATTGGGCGTTTGGGTAGAAGTACTTACCTACAGAAACTTAGTAACTGAGGATTGTGAAATAATATCACTGTGGGAAAGACTTAAGGGAAGAGGAAATCCGTCTATCTATAAGCTCTTTCATGTGACTGTGTCTGATCTGAGCGACGTACGTACCAGGGATGTTGCGGATGCTAATTTTTTGACATCCGCGGATGCGGATGCGGATGCGGATATTTAATGGCTCACATCTGCGGATGCGGATGCGGATGCGGATGTTAAGATTAGGTACTTAGAAAACGTCAAATATTACATTTTTAGTATTTTTTTATTAAAAAAAACGAAACATTTAGTATTTGAGCAAAAATATTGGTGCGTTATAAACAGTAACTTCGCCGACTTTTCTGGATCTAGACGATTTCGTTATAGGTAATGACGAAATTACCTAGCACTTACGCCGCCGCTAAGACGTTCCTGTACCGACTTGTTCGACATCCGCATCCGCATAAGCTCCGCATCGATTTTATGCGGATGCGGATGCAGATGCGGATGTTCGCAACATCCCTGGTACGTACGATCAATGTATGTTATATTATATGCCATACATTGACCTTACTTTAGAAATATTGTTCATCTTCAGGTAAAAGGTATCAGTTTCATGTAACGTGAATCGGGAAAGTAGTTTGCCTACCTAGCTTAACTGAGATTTTTACCTGGTTCTAATGACACCTTAGAAACAAAAGATTTGATTTAAATATAACTGACTACTACAATAGGCTTTGAGAATCCATTATTTGCTGGAAACCGTAAAGAACAATGGCAATTGTTGGCTCAAGTTTCATTTAGGTATTCTAAATCTAAGTTTAAGATGGTCTTTCTTGGCCAACCACTAAATTTTTTTTTTGGTCTACCTAGGCAAGATGAATGCTTGCTTGGATGCTCCATGTCCATTCAATTTGTATTAAAATTAAGATTGGTTGCCATTTCCGCAGCAGTATACATACATTGCACACGCCATGCGCCTTAAAGTTTCGGAGACCCATAAGATTGGCGTTTGTACACCTAAGAGCCTACCGCCATCATCGAAAAATCGTTATCTGGCGGCCTAGCCAAGGTATCAATAAATCAAGGTATCAAGGTATCAAATGTAATTTTAATTTAATTGTATATTATTGTGATTATGAGTCCTCGTTACTCGAAATAAATGAATTTTATTTTTTTATTTTATTTTATTTATTTATTAATAGCCAGGCCCCGTAGACAACATGCCAATCGCTAACGCTACGTAGCGACCGAAACGCCACTGTCACTGTCACGCTAATCTAGAAGAGTGATAGACAGAAAGCGATTAGATGGCGAAGCGCAAGCGATCTTCAGCGTCACCTTGGCTAGGCCGTCAGCCCCTCTATCGCTCGGATGAGCAAGAGCGATGGAAAGGCAGTTAATGATTTTCGATGTTGGCGGGGTTACCTAGCTCGGTAGGCCCTCTGCACAGCTCACGCCACAGTGGGAATTCGTCTTATACACGGGGATTTGACCTGACGACCTTGTCAATCTTTCCTCTTTGCCTGTAAATGGGCTTTTTCTAAAATAAATATCGAAAACCCGATTCTTTCAAATCTGGACATTCTTGGACTCATTCTACTCAGAATCGACAGCACTCTCCATCCTACCATTAAAAAAAGATGTCCCAAAATGTCCATTCAATTACGTCACGTTTTTAGTATGAGAAAATTTTTCACTTGTATGTAACGTGACGTAGTGAAATGTACAATTTTCATACAAAATTTTGGGACAATTTTTTTTATCATCAGGATTGAATATGCTAGTGATTCTGAGTTGAAAGAACCCAAAAACACCAGGATCTGGGAGAATCGGGTTTTCAATATTTATTTTAGAAAACGCCCAAATCCTACGGCGTTTATTTGTTTGCTCGAGATCAACGAAGACAGGCAGACACAACACTCATTTTGCCAACTGAATGTGTACTGAACGAATTTTACTGGTACTAACCCCTAAATAGAAAACTTAATAGATCTAGTCACTCGTAATGTACAGAACAGATTTTCTCTTGATTTCGTCTTTTTCGTTATTTCTATGAAATATAAAGAGCATTGGAATTGTGTACCGCTGTCACGTTCAAAAGCGAATTTTCTGTATCTTTGCATATACTTTGAGTTCCTTTTTCTTAAATGATGTAAGTACAAGACAAAGTATCAACAAATGCTCACCAAAAGAACCATCGACTTAAAACAATGAAAAATAAATTCTTACAAACGCGAAATAAAATGTCCGAGACAGCCCTAGTAGCACGGCCGCATTCTTATCATTTATCACCATGCCTGTCAGGTTCTAACAAGTATGTAAGTGCAAAAGTGACGGGCACAGTGATAGTCGATAAAAATGGAACCGTGCTGAGCCCGCAGCTCTCTATAGGCTTCAAAAGCCTATCGGTATGACCTAAATAATCAGCTCACAGAGTATAGCCTCTTTTTAGGGTTCCGTAGCCAAATGGCAAAAAACGGAACCCTTATAGATTCGTCATGTCTGTCTGTCTGTCCGTCTGTCCGTCTGTCTGTCCGTCCGTATGTCACAGCCACTTTTCTCCGAAACTATAAGAACTATACTGTTGAAACTCGGTAAGTAGATGTATTCTGTGAACCGCATTAAGATTTTCACACAAAAATGGAAAAAAAACAATAAATTTTTGGGGGTCCCCATACTTCGAACTGAAACTCAAAAAATTTTTTTTCATCAACCCATACGTGTGGGGTATCTATGGATAGGTCTTCAAAAATCATATTGAGGTTTCTAATATCATTTTTTTCTAAACTGAATAGTTTGCGCGAGAGACACTTCCAAAGTGGTAAAATGTGTGTCCCCCCCCCCCCTGTAACTTCTAAAATAAGAGAATGATAAAACTAAAAAAAATATATGATGTACATTACCGATGTAAACTTCCACCGAAAATTGGTTTGAACGAGATCTAGTAAGTAGTTTTTTTTAATACGTCATAAATCGCCTAAATACGGAACCCTTCATGGGCGAGTCCGACTCGCACTTGGCCGCTTTTTTTTACCCTGTATGCACATTCGTACGTGTACATTATATACCTACGTGTGTTGGTCAGCCTGACCTAGTAATCTTCAGTAGTTAGGTACGTATGTAAATGTAAAGTATATGTTTATTTGTAAGGATCGACTACCAATCCACATGATTCACGCATTGTTTATAATAGACAAGACAATATTCATTAGACACAAAGAAACTTTTTAAATTAAGTACTGACACGGTGTCCTAGGATTGAGAACTAGTGTGTGTAGAAGACGTACGATAAGCTGTTTTATAGGAAACTAGCGACCCGCCCCGGCTTCGTACGGCTTAACAAATTATACATAAACCTTCCTCTTGAATCACTCTTATCTATTAAAAAAAACCGCATCAAAATTCGTTACGTAGTTTTAGAGATCTAACCTTACATACAGACAGACAGACAGCGGGAAGCGACTTTGTTTTATACTATGTAGTGATAATAAAGACAGTAAAGACACTCGCATATTACCTGTAGGTATTTCCTCTCTCATGTGCTCTACAGAGCAGTCATAGACAAATCGAGAAAATTAGTAAGGGGCCCACAGATAACCAGTTCGCCGGACGATATCAGCCTGTCAGTTGTTCGGAACTGTCACCTTTTGCGTTTAACTGACAGACCGATATCGTCCGGCGGACTGCTAATCAGCGGACCCCTTTAAACGCAACCGTTGCAGGCCTGTAGTTAAAAAATAGTTAGGTAAGTATACATCGCAAGTTAATAAAAATCGTGTAATAAAATAAGAAACGTAGATAGGAATGACATAAATGTACATGTCGGGCCAAGGGTTCCGTCCGGTTCAGTCCAATAATATGATGGAAAATAATTAAAGTGTGTTATATCACGATACCAGCAGTTGCATATTAGGATAACCAGGGTTCTTGGGATAGGCATCGTAAAGTATGGCATAACTGTCCAGATTCCTATCTTACGTGGTGGTATTAACTTATACATTGTACACCTTTCAAATAAATATGACATCAACACAAACATCAAACATCAAACATCAAACATCAACATTTATTCAGCAAATAGGCCACAAGGGCACTTTTACACGTCAACATGGAATTTACATACAGCAAAAAAAAAAAAACACATCTACAATTATAAAATACAACTTTCTAAGCCGCAAATATAAAATCAAACTAAAGTATTACATAGAGATGTATAAAGTCTCTAAATGTCGAATTACAAAAAAAAAACGCTATAACAATAGTATTGAAAAAAAAAGAACAAAGATACAAAACTATAATCTAAAATTATTTAGAGATGTAAATGTCTCTAAGTGTCATCATAACTAAAAGATTACAAATATATAGTAGTTAATCAAATTATCCTTAGAGATGTATAGGGTCTCCAAGAGTCAAAATCCTGTATACCTAATTAAAACATTCATTAAGTAAGAAAATGACAATAAAAATAAAATAGCATACGAGAACCGAATGATGTGTGTCTGTGTCCATGTAATTATCCTCAAAAATAGAGTAACTAAATATAATAGCTCGTGTTAGCTTAAATAGACCAGTCTCCACAAACAGCACCCGTTCACGAGTATGACGCGTATCTCAGCCATCGCCTCTCTCAACCTTCATTCGGGAAAGTGGCGACCCGATCAACAACGCCACCGTAAGCAAAGACTTTTAAGCGAGCATGACATATTCAAGCTGCCGGGCCATATTAATATTTAAATTGTAATAACGTATAACTGTGAGACACAACATTTTGTTCTTGTATGTTACATAAAAAAACGGTAAATCTTCACATAATTACCAAGCTAAATGCCCTATATTGACTTAGAGATGTATAGGTCTCTAAGTGTCGGAATCATTAAAAATATAAGTATGTACAAATAAAATAAAAATAAAATTAAAACTAAAACTTAGAGATGTATAAGGTCTCCAAGTGTCAAAAATTAAAATTAAATTAAGCAATATAAACAATATAATTAATCGAGAACATGATGGTCTCATGTGTCAATTCTACTGGACACTAGCATGTGAGATGGTTCTTCTAGTATGGTTACTCTCCTATTAATAATACAACAATGGAGGTACTTGCAGGTACTCTGATCTGACCAATCCTTCACGATGTGTCCTCTTTGACTGCCTCGACCCAAGTGAACGAACTGCACGAGCCTGTCCAACTGGCCTCGTGTCCCCACTACCTACCATGTTGCCAGTAGTATAATGTTATTTTCCCAACTACCCCTGTATTAATCGGGGTAACGCAATAATAGTACCACATTAAAATTATTATTCAACTGCTATCTTTAATGTAAACATAAATAAATCATGACATTCGGCCATCCGACTTCGTGCATGACTCCGGCGCACGAACCTTATCACCAAAAGTTAGTTCCGTTTTATATGTTCCGCCAATCACAAATTGAAACAGTTTAGGAACTGTAAATTTAAAACGTAACTTATCACAATTGATACATTTAGCTGATCAGCAAAATGTTTAAATAAAATTATGATGTATATCCACTTGAAAATAATATCATGACATTCGGTCTTCTGTTTTGTTTTGTTTATCTTTACTCATATAACTAATTAATTCCCCTCTCTGTTTCTCATTACTACATATTATATACTGTAAGTCCAAAATTTTCACTTATGTTATAATACTCGTTTTTTTTTTGTGTACGTAACGTTTAATCTATACTAGACAATGAAATTTCATAATATATACCTGTTATTAATTTCGTAAAATAACTATAAAAATATATAAATAAAAAAGCTCAGTTTTTATTATGCATACTGTGTTTTGTTTTCTCATACATCTAAAATGTACTTATGTCCGTTAAAGCATACGTGCATGGCTTTTATTTAATTCAGTACTTTTTTTTTTTTAATTGTTCGATTACTACTTTTTCCAGTTTTACATATTTTAATATTCACTTCTTGTCTGACCCAATATTATATTAGATATATTGAATTAATGTAGACTTCCTTTTAATACATTCATGTATTAATCGTTACAGCTAAAATATAATATTTCACCCCTAAAGTTAGGCGTTTGCGTTACAATTTTCAAGACCATCAGTTTTGTGTTCAGCTCAAAACTATTACGTTCAGTTTCAAATTTACACATCTACCATGTATGTCTCTGAATTATGCCATCTGCCATGTATGTGTCCGTAATTTATAATAAATAACATGATCACAACTTGCCAGTGACAGTCCTTTTTCTAATTCCTCTGATCTTTAATAGCTAACAAAACTTTGCTACTCATCTCATGATTGGTATTTTTACTACAATATCACACGAAAATTTAATTCTCAGTGAAATAAAAATACGATAATTGTAATCAATCAAATGCCACTTTGAATAACATTGCTTTCGCTGATTATAATTCAATATACAACTCTCTACATATAGTGATACTAAAGTTGCCTTATGCGCTCCACTCAGAATCAGTATAATGTCATTATTCATTACTTCAAAAATAAACTAGTTTAATAACTTCTTTATCTTCTGTCATTCTTTTTGTCATTTCTGATTCCATCAATTGAATCAATTCACTGTCAATATAGTAAGGTTATTTCAATGTAAGTGTCATTACATTGTTATAACTTCAATACTGAAGCAAAATATAATTACTACAATTAAAATAGATATTTAACTACTTAACTACATTACTTGCCGTCATTCCTTCATGCTAATCCCTACACTATCGCTAAAAATATAATTTCTTCAAAGTAATGTCACTATTCAGGGCCGTATTAAGATAATAACATTTAGTGTCTTGTTACTTCAAAAGATGTCAATAGGCTGGTTAGCTCTCGCGCGACGTCATCTAAGAATTTCTGAGGGGAGCTATCATCTTTGGTGACTCCGTACTTTTTTAGGCGCTCCCATCTCGCATTGATTTCGTCTACTTGTTCGCGTAACTCTACTAATTCTCAAGAAAGTAAAGTTCAAATCATATCAATAAATTGTTAAAATTATAATTTATTTAATATTCGCCAAACATAATATGTCTGAATTAGTATACATAGTTAAATCACTGCTAGATACGCCTTTACGTTAATGTAAGATATCGAGTGTCATCAGTCATCACTAAAGTTTTAACTTTATTTAATTGCAGCAATGATTGAGACTGCTTAATCAAATCAAGTCTTAATTATCAAGCCGAATAAAATCCTTTTTTTTCTATAATCTTTCTCTAAAACTAGGTAATATTTCTGACATACTTAGCGAGACGAGGAGACGGGCTGACTGGGGAACAGACTGGGTTCATTGCTCCAAGCCCACAGTTTATTATGATTCTCGAGCCTTAAACCTTTGCCAGCTTTTATTTTTCACATCCATTAACTTTTGTTACTTTTCTAATAATATATATTTTAATAGCTTGCAAACCATAATATCTTTTTTTTTTAAAGACAGTCACTATTCATATTAAATTCTGTCAAGGTGTCTAGAATTTAAGCGCAATGGTGATGATCGTCAGGTAAATATTAACTAAAGTAACTAACTTAACAAAGCTTAAGAAGTATAATTTATTTAGTATTTTACTTTACTCTGTACATACGTCACATAGTTATCTAGGTCTGTACATTCCTCATAATTCCAGTCTTTTACACTTTCCACATTTCGATTATTATAATATACCAATTACATAGGTATTTAATTCTCAAAAACTACGTATGAAATATAACGCTTTTAGGATATCTGAATCATAATTATTTACTTTTATATACTTTCAGCCTGTGAAGTCAGAAGAAGTTATAACCAAGTACTTTCGCGTTTAATTCAATTCTGTCTGAATTATTACTCCCTTCTCTCCCCTATTCCTCTACGTAATCTATAGGTATTTAGGGCATTGGCCACCATCTACACTCAAGTGCTTCCATTTTTCACTTGCTAGCATTTGTCACAAATCGCATGAATACAGCAAATCGTTTACCGTACGTTCGATCTGTTGTTCACTTTCCATTCTCGACTACTCAAAAGTTTATTACCAGAGATGCCTTTGTACTGTCTACAAAGTCTACTCTGCACTATATTCGTGTTCTATGTTTAAGTCGTACAGTGAACATATTTCATACATTAGGTGTTTTGTGGTATCGACATAAGTAGGTGTACCTACCTATTATCCTGTTGTTCATTAGCACTTAATCACTTGACGTTGCATTCATCTGTTTTATTTAACAGAATATCTTGTTTAGTTCATGATAACTACATCTGTTCTTTTATTTACAGCACTTCTATATTTGACAAATTAATAAAATAATGAATATGCTCATTGAAAACTCATGATAGCTAGAACTTGGTGTGCTTAAAACTCTTCAATATCTTGATAATGAAATATCAAATCATTTATAATCCATCGGAACATGAACATAATTACAAAATATTTAAAATTTCGCCTATAATATATTAAGGAATTTCTTCGAATACTGATCATCAACAACACAGTATCGAGGTTAAGAAAAGTTTAATCCATTTCACAAACCCACTGTCACAAAAGGTTGCGACTTAAAAGTAGGTATTCACTCAACAAAAACTAAAAGATCAAGTCAATATAACATATCAACCTGTTATCACAATTTCATTTAAATGTTTGAAATACTGTCAAATTCAACTTAGTAGTAGTCAACTTCAATAGTAAAAAGAAGCTACAACTGCCACACATGTATCTTTCATCATGACTGCGTATATAGTCAACTCTGTTGCTCTAAATAGGTTAAATTGAACAGCTTATTTTTACATCTATAAAGCGCTATGTAAACTATCCATTTAAAATAATATTTAATCTAATAGTTAGGTTTGGCTTTCATTTCCTTTAATGAACTCGTCATCTTAAAGTAACTTGAGTCAGTGAATTGTGAAAGATATCTCTTTTGAGTATTTCATAGAACACAGACCGCACAGTTCTTTTTACTCGGACGCGTCTTTCTATTCCCAAATTTCGTTTAGTCTTCCTCTAGATAGTAATAATGAAACAGCTGTGTCTTATAAAATATTTAATATTCTTCTCTATTTTTTTTTTGTCTACTTTCAATGACTTCGAGTAAGAATTCCTTTTTTTCCTAACTCCTCAACCTCTCAACACCAAATGTCTCCGAAATCATGTAAGCCTATCACTTTCAAAACAAACAAATTAATTATAAAATAAGTATTTCTTTCGCAAACTAACTAACACAACAAAGAAACAAACAAAGCTATCAACTGGCACTGACAAAAATACAATAATTCTACCTATAGAGTTGTATAAAACAAACTCCCATTACTCGCTCTCATGTAAATAAATATATTATTTATTTTTGCCATACAAAAGCTTGGGTTAACTTTTTTTTAACTTAACTTCACTTATGTTAAGCTACCACAATGCTCTCTCACATTGTTATTATACTTACATCATGTATCTACATAACTTCGAATCATACTAGTAGATCATATCGCCGGATAGTAATTTTACACAAACTCATGTATACAATTATCATAAATTCTTTCAAAGTTCTTTATTGTCATTAAATACTAGTTAAGAAATTTAAAATCAACGTATTTCGATTTACTTACATCATGTATCTACATAGCTTCGAATCATACTAGTAGATCATATCGGATAGTAATTTTACACAAACTCATGTATACAATTATCATAAATTCTTTCAAAGTTCTTTACTGTCATTAAATACTAGTTAAGAAATTTAGAATCAATGCATTTCAATTTACACCCGCTCGTGTAAGTATAATACGTACATAATAGTGTCATATTTCATTTATTATTTAACAGGAGTTTTATACTATTGTACATATCGGCTCTATCAAGTCCTCTTCTATATAGTTAATGTCATTTAACCCATTTAAATTATCTCATTAATATCTCTTACATACACTTATGTAAATTTACTATAGGTAACGCACTCTGAACGTCATGACGAACTATCATCTTCTAATGTACATACTCTCATGTAACATTATGAAGTACTAACATTACTATCATCATCTAATTTACACACGCTCATGTAAATTTACCATAATGCACGCTCGCATCATGAAGTACTCTCGTCATCTAATTTACACACGCTCATGTAAATTTACCATAATGCACGCTCACATTATGAAGTACTCTCATCATCTAATTTACACACGCTCATGTAAATTTACCATAATGCACGCTCACATTATGAAGTACTCTCATTATCTAATTTACACACGCTCATGTAAATTTACCATAATGCACGCTCACATTATGAAGTACTCTCATTATCTAATTTACACACGCTCATGTAAATTTACCATAATGCACGCTCGCATCATGAAGTACTCTCGTCATCTAATTTACACACGCTCATGTAAATTTACCATAATGCACGCTCACATTATGAAGTACTCTCATTATCTAATTTACACACGCTCATGTAAATTTACCATAATGCACGCTCACATTATGAAGTACTCTCATTATCTAATTTACACACGCTCATGTAAATTTACCATAATGCACGCTCACATTATGAAGTACTCTCATTATCTAATTTACACACGCTCATGTAAATTTACCATAATGCACGCTCACATTATGAAGTACTCTCATCATCTAATTTCTGACAAAACGGCTTTTTATAGCACACTATAGTTACTGATACTGATACCGGATGGTCTATGGGACTATGTGGTCCATCACATAACGTAACCTCTATAGTCGTTCATTCTTAATTTTCTTAATAAAAATAGTAAAAATGCACATTAATTAAAATTCAGTTGCTAACGAAGAAGCAATATGAGATACTTTTAATGACTATTATTTACTCGGGAGTTTTAAAACTACCTGCACCTTCATCATGCATTCTTTTTGAAAATTTCTTATAAATATGTAGGTAGTTATGTACTTACAAGCAATCACCAAAACTTATATCTGAAACATGTAGTCGTCCCAAACTCATGAAATAAAATACTTTTTAATTCTATAACTTACGTTTCATAAAAAGTAGGATTCAAGATAAACCTTAAAATCCAACTGTGGGTTAGTGGTACGTTAACACTTCTGATTTGAGATGGTTCTTCTAGTATGGTTTCTCTCCTATTAATAATACAACAATGGAGGTACTTGCAGGTACTCTGATCTGACCAATCCTTCACGATGTGTCCTCTTTGACTGCCTCGACCCAAGTGAACGAACTGCACGAGCCTGTCCAACTGGCCTCGTGTCCCCACTACCTACCATGTTGCCAGTAGTATAATGTTATTTTCCCAACTACCCCTGTATTAATCGGGGTAACGCAATAATAGTACCACATTAAAATTATTATTCAACTGCTATCTTTAATGTAAACATAAATAAATCATGACACATGATTAATTTACAATGAAAAGAAAAAAAAAAGAAAAACAATACATATTTATTTAACTCTTATTATACTATCGAAATCAAGCTGCCGGCTTAAAGGCATCTCTATCATCTATAAAATCATTTTTCTACTCCAGCACTTAAATGTGTCAATTAAATGACTGACAGTGATATCTAAAGCAATGTCATTTGAATGCTTTGTCTATAGGCTCATAAGATGACTGCTAGCAGTCATCTTATGAGTATAATACAACTGCTTTATTTTTTTTAAAGATACAAGTTCCGATCATCTTGATTGAAAGAGGTATGTTTTCATTTACAATAATAACTCTTTTTTTTTTTTAAATAATAACTTTTTTTTTTTTAATAATAACTCTTTTTTTTTTTTTTTTGCTGCAGCTGTCATAGAAAAAGTAATGTATGCAACAGCTCATAATTGGTTCTTAAAATTCTCGGGTCTTTTTTTACAAAACTCGACTACGTCTCGTTTTGTAACTTCGACCCTTGAATTTTAAGAACCCTTATTATATCACTGTTGCATAAACTACTATTACAGTGTAGTACGCCTTACTCAACAAGGAGCGCTTAATGTGTGACTTAAATTTGTTAAGTGGTAAATTCGCTATATCAGTGGGAACTTTGTTATAAAAACGTGTACAGTTCCCGACGAAAGACGTACTAACCTTACGGAGGCGGTGGGCGGGCACAGCAAGTTTATGTTTGTTTCTAGTGTTATAGTTATGGATATCACTGTTAAGCTTGAATTCATGGACGTTTTTCCGAACATACATAATATTCTCAAGTATGTATTGAACATTGACAAAATATTTGAACGTCAACTGAGGGTCCTTTTATTGGATAATCCACTTTATTCAGTAAATGAGTAGGTATATGACTTTGACATTTGAAATTGTAAATTGAATCGTGTAAATTTGACATGTTCTCATTTATTGATATTCAACGTAATGTATACCTAGCAGGGATCGGATACCGGTATTTTTTGTATGGGAACGGAAACGGTATTTTTTCGTTCTTTGCTAATTACTTCATTTCTAATTGGGCAATCTAATAATACGAAGCCGTAACCTAAAAACACAACTGAGTCCTACATTTCGAGTATAAAATAATTCGAAAAATATGGTTATTTCTAAGTTTTTGCAAAAAACCGGTTCCGATCCCTGATACCTAGTATTTATTGTATTTAGAACATGACGATCATTAAGAGATACTCGTACTTAGTTATTCCCGTATTTTGTTTAGACATGAATTGATAAAATTGTTGACAGAAGATTGATTATTTTTAAGAAATTTTTAGTTTGTATCTAATAAATAATATCATGTTAATGTTAATGACGATCATAATATAAATTCATGTAGATTAGTTTAGCATAATTTATAATGTAATTTCATATTATGAGAATACATTTCTAAATCTAAATCTATGTTGTATAAAACATGAAATAAACAGTTACTTAATTTAACCGTGTTACTGCTGAGTTAAATTTGGCTCATCCAATGTGCCCATTTCCGTCTACAGAACGTAACAGAACACGAATACATAATTTAACAATTTTGGTTCAAGGCCGAACTAACTTCAGCAGACCAAACTAAATGTGTTGATTCTGGCAATTTGTAATTAAAATGCAATCATGTTAGTACTTACGTATTTGTTATCTGATGCCCTAAAATGGAATTTAAAACAATCGTAGAATTATTGTTTAACACCACAAAAATGTTAATTTACTAACCTTGCAATTGCATTTACATTTTGTACATATATAATTATTTAGTTGGTATATATATATAAGTGTATTTTATGTCTTTGTAAAGTTAAAATGTGCAGGTTCAATACAAGGACATAAATGACACCAAGATAAATCCTGTTCTATTATTGTGGTACCTATATTCTCAGTGGGAAGGTTTGGCAGCACAGCGTCCTGAGTGGCGCAGGCTGGTGTAGGACAAAGTGCGCGATTTCGAGGAGCAACGTAAAGTTGACCTCGACGCTAAGCGCGACGAGCTGAACGCGCCAGCCTGCTCCCATTAACTACCACTACGTGGCTGGTGTCCTCACGTGCCCTCAATGTGCGCGGGAGTTCACCTCGAAGATCGGCTACGTCAGCCATCTTCGGGCGCACGAGCGCCGAGCAAACTAGGAGTCGTAGTGGTCGCCATGGCCGAAATCGGCCGGAAGGATCACTCACTTCACTTCACCTTATATAAACAAAATGGAACTAAACTTTTCATCATCTTCGCAACTGCCTTGCTAATCTTGCTATAGCAATATAGATATCGTAATATACCAGAATATATATTATATCTTCGTGGACTCTGTCAAGTAGTACGTAAAATATATCGTAAGATGCCTTGCTATAAGATATCTTTTGGTATATTATCGCTCCGTCTGTGACGGTGACGGGCTTAACTCTGTCAATCCGTTTTGGAGATAAGACCAACAGCCCTCACACGAAAACCACACAGCACACCAGCGGGCTCAGCACGGCTCCCATTTTAATCGACTATCACTATGCCCGTCACTTTCGCACTTACATTCTTGTTAGAACGTGACAGGCATGGTGACAAACGATAAAAATGCGACCGTGCTACTAGGGCTGATGTATACAAACAACTATACATAGCGGGACGTCTGGCTGGCCCCAAACTAGGCTGAGCCTGTGCCTTGGGGCCCTGACACTGCAAAAAAAACCGGCCAAGTGCGAGTCGGACTCGCGCACGGAGGGATCCGCACCATCAACAAAAAATAGAGCAAAACAAGAAAAAAAACAAGCAAAAAAACGGTCACACATCCAAGTACTGACCCCGCCCGACGTTGCTTAACTTCGGTCAAAAATCACGTTTGTTGTATGAGAGCCCCACTTAAATCTTTATTTTATTCTGTTTTTAGTATTTGTTGTTATAGCGGCAACAGAAATACATCATCTGTGAAAATTTCAACTGTCTAGCTATCACGGTTCGTGAGATACAGCCTGGTGACAGACGGACGGACGGACGGACAGCGGAGTCTTAGTAATAGGGTGCCGTTTTTACCCTTTGGGTACGGAACCCTAAAAAATAGAACAATGCTTTATTTTTACTCGACTCCGATGTACCATATGTATATTGCACACACATGATTGCGTTTGAATTGCACACATAAAAGATTTCTCTAACAAGTAAATGAGAAATATTTCCGTTAACTGGGTGAGGCGAGATTCGGCACCAGGCTCTACTTTTCCTAACCGTCAGCGCTCGACGGTACCGTTAGGTTCTAGCGAGAGGTCACCATTGATGCGACTGATTCACCGCGTGACGGACTCCCGCCTAAACACAATGATTTATAACTCAAGATAGGTTATAGGCGTTCCAAAATTGAAGCGCTTAACTTGTGACAAATTGGACAAGTTGCCTTTAGTCGCGGCTGGCCAAGCGAGAAATGTGCACGTGCTGACGAGCTCCCGCACACCGAAAGAGAAAGAGACGACCTTATGTTTAACAACGAGTGTGACAAAGATGGATGGAATGAGAAAATTAATCAAAAATAACAGATTTCTTCGTAGGCACAGAAATAAATATGGAAGTATTTTTTGTGCTTCTCAAGTATGAGTATAACCTATCTATAGTTATATAATATCATTGCCTAAACACCACTCAATGGAAAACGAGTAGAGAAAATACAGAGAGATATACGGGAGTAATTAAAAGTACTTAATCGATTTTAGAAATCCGTTGTCAAAGATATCTGTATCCGTCTGACGATCCGCGGCGACCTAATCTGTCTAATTACTTATACACATCACCCAAAAATTAAACCTTAATCTTGAAATATGTTTTTAGAATACCTATATCCCTTCTCTTACAATCAAAGTGACTACGAATGTCTTAAAACCATTTTAGATAGGAAGTGGTTTGCAAAATGTTAAGCTTCTAATTCCAGTGCTCTCCATTCTGTCTCCATAGGTACCTAATACCTATAAAATTACCCCTTTTAACCCTTAAATGCATAGTGATGCATTTATACACACAACATAAATATCAAATGTTATGCATTATTAAACAAATTATATTTGTTCTTGTATATTATTTCAATAGTAAAACTAATAAATTTTCCGAATTATTACATAAATTTACGCAGTATTTTAATTTATAAAAGTTACATTTGTTTATAGACGAAATGTCGGAAAACTTGGAAAAACCTGGAAGTTGATGATTTTTAGTATGTGATTTTGGGCAGATTTTTCGGGGTTTGTAATTATTTTATATTTACAAATTTTATCATAGGAACATCACAAATAGTGTACCTTTCTGTTGGCAGTTAAGATTTTTCCTATACCCCTTACTAATAGCTATATATTTCCAAAAATATGATTTAGACTATGCAACTTTTAACACTGATTTCCCAGTGAAAATCGATGATATATTTTTTTTTACTATTTTTCCTAGAAACGGCAAACAATTATGTGATATATATATTAATTTCGGGCAAAACGAAAAAATCATGTATTTAAGGGTTAAATCAATTATGACAAGATTCAACTAAGCATTTATAATAATTCAAAATACATATACTGTTTCACTACTTATATTCCTCCACTCCAGTAATTTGTGGCTAGCCCATTCCTATAATAATTTCAAGAGCTATATTTCCGTTTATATCTGTTATTTCCGTATTTCGTTTCCTTCAATTGAAAATTTAAAAAAAGTTATTGTGTAATTATTACCGAAATCAACAAAATGTGATCTATCTCTTTTGTACTATCATTATTACGGCAATATTTATTCGTTTCATATTGCAAAATTGAAGGAAACTCCAAGAAAATTAAAGAAAAATAAATATTTGCGTTAGAACACTCACTGTTAGAACTATACATACTTAGAACGTGATTAGATTTTCTTCGGCAAACATCTTATTGACTTAAATTACGCAGTTTTATAAATGAACATATAACTAGTACTGATAGCTTTTTAACATAATAAAGCCTGAACGAAGAGAGTATTTTGTTTTCCAACAATCTGCGTAATATAAAAAGTATAAATTATATCAAAACTTCCACCGGCCGCGCCCCATCCATTTTATAAGCGTCTTCCGATACCTGCTTACCCTACTTATTCATAAATAAATTATATCGACGAGTCAGGTCCACAAAGTTCCATATTGAAACAGGATGTAAACTAGTGCCTGCGCCGCACAGGTAGAACGATCCCTCGGTTATTGCAATCGTCCATTGAGTCGAACGGTCAGCTTAACCAGCATAAAAGTGAATTACGCTTTAAGCTAAAATATTCTAAATATCCAGAGAGCCTGACATAGATTTACAGTAGAACCCGCTTAAGACGATTCTGAGGGGACCTAGCAAAAAAAACGTCTTAAACGGGAAATCGTATTAAACGTGAACAAAACAACCTATAATAACGGTTATAATGAGCGAATTAAATCTAAGTGTAGGTAAGATATAAGTTCACATGCAGTTAAATAATCTAGGAACCCTAACGATAGGCTCAACTAGCAAGTCGTGCAGTAACTGTTCTGCCTGCAGATAAATCTGCGAGCGATAGCTTGCACTCCGTGGTCCATAATGGTCAAGCAGATGACATCAAATTCTCACGCCGATAAGGACCCGACAAAAGATATTAGACAAAACAAAAAATCTAAGGTAGGTAATAAACACATTGAAATGTTGGCTAACGGCGTATTGCATAACAATACGACGGTTATGTCAAAAAACAAACGTGCAGATGGTGCGTAACGGGGCGGATAAGTATAATATATACATTTTAGATGGCGTATTAAGCGGGACGCGAGTCGTATTAACCGTGAAAATTTGTATGGAAACAGGCCCAAAGTTGCAGGGACCGGCGTGAAATGGCGTATTATGCGGGAAATCGTATTAAACGTGATCGTATTAAGCGGGTTTTACTGTACTTCAAACATTGACTTTACGACGATAAGTCATACAGTCATACTTACTGTGAAAAAATCTCGTGTCTTTTATTCTGGTAATATGCAAAGTTGAAACCCTATATAATTCAGTCTGAAACTCGTATAAAAGTTTTGAATACTTCTGATGAGAAATTCTTAATGAGATAATAAATGTCTTAAACCATAATACTTCTGATAAATTGTTAATGGATTAAAATATGTAAATTTACCATAATTAAACAAAGGTTTTGATTTATATTTTGTGATAAGATTTAGCTGTAAGGGATCTCTAAGTCAAACTGGATGAACAATCTATCCGACTCCTCTGCGACCAAGCAATGGAACAGCAACGCCTATAAGGTTCATAGCCACATGTGACTGTTCCAGTGACGACACCATATTGTACTTAATGAAGGGTGAACGACCGCAGTTAAGCACTACAACACTAGCGACGCCTGACGTCTTTGTATCATTCAACGTAATTCGACTATACTAAAAAGACACGTGACACTTCAGGGAGCTTAATCATAAAAACGGTGTCCATAAGATAGCCTTTTGTTTGAAATGTAGAAACAAAATCGTCTAAAAAACTTGGATTTTGGGTATACCATACATAACCTGTGATTTCATAGATATCAATAATTTTACAGTAAACTTCGAGATTCAAAGGCACATAGGTACCTGATTTCCTGAGCGTGAATTCTCTTATTAGTCTTATTGAGGTCATAATTATGATGAATGATGATAAACAATCATTTAGTTCACAGTTGTAAAGACCACCGACCTACTACTCATAGTTTCGCGGTTCTTTTTCTATAAGTATGCTCAAAACCTAGCTGCTAACGGTGTATGACAAATCTAACAACAGTTAGCTGCAGTTAGAACCAGCTAGTTATACAGACTTGCAAGACATGCTCGTCGAGTACTTGCTCTAGAATATCAACGAAATAAAAGAGCTGTAGTACCTATAAAGCATGATAGCGCTTAACTTACAATCATACTCGTGGACAAATGTATCGCAAGACGCAACATATCCTTAATATAGACATGGTAACAAATGTGTGTTGTAATACTTGCAATATATTTTTCTATTGCCATTATGTATTTGATGATGTACATTGAGGTATGGAGGAGAGCCTTTGATAAGAGGAAAGTCTCTAGAGCATTTCTCAACGTCTACATAAAGTGAACAGCACAAGACTGCAATCTGCAATACTAAACATGCCCCGCTTTAGATTTATTAGACGCTGATGCCTTACGTCACTGCGCCAGTCTAGCTATCGCCTATCTGGCCCAATGTCAGCGCGTCTGTTTCCATTTCCTTATTGAAATCGCGAAATTGTCCGTTCTTGGCGCTCCTTCGGCCTTGGGGTAATTAACCTTATTCTCCCGCTGAACTTGTGATACATTCACACAGCTCTTTAAATATCTCGCATTGTGTTTCCATTTGCAAGGTGAGCTCTCGGAACCGACCAATCTAAAGCGACCTCAAGATCCGTGACCGATATGTGTAATCTTAGAGCACAATTGTAATGGATGTATTGCAATTTCGACTGTGCAAGTGGTTGAAATGCCTCCCCTGTTCAAAGGCCCGCACTTACGACCACCTAGCGTGCCAACATTTCAATCTCTCTTGACCACGTGATTTTTTTTGTGTCTCGGCTCTTGATACCTAGTCTAGATTTAGAAGTTTGCGTCTATTATTGTCGAGCTTGACTGCAACAAGCGTCAATTGGTTTTAAAGATAAATTAGTGATCGGCACTTGATTTCCAAACGCTAACACAAAGTCGATGTTTTATGCTACCTGTGAGGGCTGTGAGCCCAAAGACATTCACTGCTATTACGTGACACCTCTACCTGGGGTCTCCAAAGCGACCAGCTGTGTTGTTGGTTAAAGAATGCAATGAGATTGAGGAATATAAAGTCGCAACTTATTCACTCATTTTGTAGGCCAACATCGTGTGGGGCCATAGAGGATGGCTTAAGATGGCGTAGATATATATCATTGGAAGAGCCCGTGAAATTGGAGCTGCTCTGATAATTTTGTGGAACTTTAGTTTGATACGGAGACGTTCCACCCACTTGTACCTATATTTGTTGACGACTCATACAAAGATAGGTATTTTGGCATATCAAATACGACAACAAAGACCAGCAAAATGTATATAAATGTAAACGACACACCCATTATTGAAAACGATAATGTGTCGAGCGTCCTAATGAATACTTTACACTTCCGCAGAAGGTGCGTCACAGGGCCTTAAACCCGCGGCCATGTCGCCGAGCCTTGCACTCGCCGGCCATAATACCCAAACAATAATGTATTTTAAAAAGGCGTTAGGGCAGTTGGCATTTATGTCGCGAAACGGCGCAATTGTATTGGAGCTTGATTAAGAATGGCGTAAACGGCTACGTCTATAGAACTTTGTAAACAACTTCTCATTGTTTGTGACGATCTCAGACAAAAAATAATTACTTTGCTATAAGGACGATTCTTGCATTGTATACTTATTGATTGATAGAGGATCCCCTCCCTATTAATTATCCCTACTAATATTATGAATAGTAACTCTTGTCTGACCGTTTTCCGTCTGGTCTGGTTACCGCTTCACTCACACTTCGTCGAATTAATTTTGTTGAAAATTGGTATGGATATGTAGATAGTTTCAGCCACGGGGGGAAAGACCTAAATAAAATTTATTCTGCGCTGTCAAAGTCGTGGGCACTATTGTTGTACATACCAATACCTACTTTAAACTCTAATACTTTGGTGGCCAAAATGCTGACGAAATAGATAACCAATATCTACAGATAGGTCATTAAATACACTTCAGCAAACGTCAATTCACTCTAGATAAATCTGAGCCCAGCTGTACTTGCTTTTCAATAGCACTCCTTGCGAAAAGTTGGCGACGAAATAAGGCGTTTCCACGACATTTTCCTCTTTACATTGTAGATTCATGAAATGGGAATTTTTATGTTCTGCGCACGCTAAGGTCCAATTGAATCAAACTCGGCTGTAACTTTACTGCATGTGTTTTAAAACTTTGACAGTTTTAAGTTATCCTTTATTTTTAATTTAGAGGAAAAACGGACTCCCAGCATTTTTAATTATTTGGTGGCAAAACCGGTTTATTGTAGAACTATTACAAATAATCCTAACCATTATCTCTTCCTATTTCCATCTTTGGCAAATGTCTCTAGCGCTAGAGTTCGTGACTCCACAATCAAAAAGCATAAATACAAACCGACAAAACGAAGAAACCGAAACGTTCTCGAAGTTTTTATGCGTGGATAAGTTCACGGCTTCCCAAGGTACAACAATATGCTTTTTCCGCTTTATTATAATGGAGTAAGGTTCATATTCTCGAAGTCCATACCTGAACCATCCTTTATCAAGTAAACCACGGTCGGTTGAATGCTAATGCGTTCCTAAGCTCGTAAAAACGGCTGCGGTTAGAAATTGTCGAAAATTTAAAATTATCTAGCATGATCAAATTTTCCGGTCTCATGGCTCCTCTACACGATGGGCCAGCGCCGGCCACTCCAAGGGACGCAGCCTTGCGGTAGAATGAGATAGCAATATCACTTGCTCCCTCTAACGCATAAATGCGTCCCTTGGAGTGGCCGGCGCTGGCCCATCGTATAGAGGAGCCATCAGCTACGATGAATAAAATTGATATATATTCGACAGCCCAATCCCATGTTTTCCTGCAGCAATCTTCCATTACGTATCGCGCAAAAAATACTGACACTATATCTATCTTATTTTTCGATCATGATTGTGTAACTTCGCCGTATTTGTTGCAATGTTGTTGTTGCATTTTATTTACGCAGCACAACAGCCAGCTACTAATCTAAGATACTTGACTATTTCTCAGAACATTTCCATTTTTCCCGATATTTCTGGCCGCGCCACAGGCATTTCTGAAGTTCCCGATTTAGAGGTCACAGCACGCGCATTTTCTTTGTGAGAATTGTGAGGAAGCGCTCAGTGAACCGGTGGCATATTTTTAGCCGAGGGCGACGCACCGGCTCGCTGTAGGCGCGTTCTGACTATCATCATGACTGTATTCACGACTACGAGCATTGCGAAATGAAAAACTTCTAGCATTTTCTGCAAGTCTTTGAGGCAACCTTGCTCGCCCAAGGCCGCCTTCATGGCAGAACAGCATGCACATTCTGTTGATTTTTGTCATGATCTGTGCCAAATTTTATTTGGCCAATGCCTCGTTAAGGCTAATAAATTTAATGCAGTTTCCTTGTTTCCCTGTTTATGTGCTATTTTTCGTCGTAAACGTCATAAATTTAAGATTCTCTGAAATATTATTTCTACTCTTCATCTACTCAACTTATGAACATCTGGTGTGTTATGTTATATTGTGTTGCGTTACTTATTGAGGAAAGAGATGCAAGTAGCGCTACTGACTTGATGATGATATCAAACCACGAAATTAACTCTCGCCATAATAATGCTTTAAGAGTTCTGCTATCTCCTCTCTCTAACGGACGTAATAAAGAACGAGATGCAACATAGTTTTGGGCAATTACGAGCAACATAATAATGCTTTAAGAGTTCTGCTATCTCCTTTCCGTAACGGACGTAATAAAGAACGAGATGCAACATAATTTTGGGCAATTACGAGCAACACAATTGCTGAACTGAGAAAAATACATTGTCTCGTCTAGATTTGCGTAATGTTTGCAAATAAAAATGGCATTGACAATAGACCGCACGCAGAAGCTAAATAGCCCATACCCTAATTATTTATTCGCAGGAACGCTGCCAAGGCGAGCTCACTCGAGAATCAGTCGCCGAGACCGTTAGGCTACTTTCACTCTTCTATTAAACGAGTATTACGCATGTTCTACTCAGGGCCGTCTTAAACTGTGCTGGGGCCCCTGGGCACATAAGAATTTGGGGCCCTTTTGGAAAGTAAAGAAAGCTAATTAAACTAACATTTTCTTACTATGATTTTCTATTTATTATGGGTAATAAAATATACTGTTACTGTCTGTCCTTGGAGGCCCCCCTGAGGATGGGGGCCCTGGGCATGGGCCCCGTGTGCCCTTATGCCTATGGTAAAGACGGTACTGGTTCTACTGACTGAAATTGTTCAGGTATTGATATACCTACCTCTCCAAATTTTTATACGCTGGATAAAAAACTTCATAAGTTCATACTGACTGATCGTTTTGACATTTAGAAAAAAGTACATCCACATTATATGACATTATGTAGGTATAAACCACCAAACCAATAACATTGGATGTCAGTGTCACCCGTTATGGCCGTCATCTCATATTGACTGACAATTTCCAAACCGTACTGCACAGTATAGGGATAAACAGTAACCTATATCCACTAACTCAGTCTAAGGAATTTATGAATTTACGGGTTACGGGTCGTCATGTTCGCGTTCATGCAACAGACACAACGGCTCGGCTCTTATTAGGTAATCCAGTAAGTTGTTTATAAAAGTCTGACTTACAACTCAGACAAGAGAAGAGAGACAAGTGTATTACAATACAGACACTCTACTTGCTTGAGACTTTCTAACAAATATATACGATAGACATACGCTAGTATTATATGGTACAGTACAGGCGAGGCGTGTATCAAAATGGCCCAGGGTCGGGTTTTATAAAGGCTTGTCCCATAATTTCTGGTTTCCGCTCTTTCTAACACTCTCTCTAACCGATTTTCGAATTTCGAACGCTCGATTTCGTCACTCGAATATCGGTGGAAAATACCAATGCTGATTTTTGAAATACGAGCGATAGAAATTGGGAATCTAGTGGTTATTGACCATTCGTTTTCAATTCTATTAGTAGAATTTACATGCATAGTAGTGGAGATATTACTGAACGAAATACCCGAAATCGAGCGGTCGAATTTCAAAAATCGGCCCCCAGGTTAACGGTGCCCTTGTATCATCAATTCAACACTTCTATTTATTACGCGCGGCCTACGCATGTACGTTTATTTGAAAATGGACTACTTTATATAAATATTCTCTGGCGTTGATCGAGGTCACATCGTATTCTTTATTCTTTTCAACAGTAAAGTCAATGTCAATACAATATTGGTCCACAACAAGCTAGACAGCCTCAATATAGAAGTGCTTGTGAATACCAGGTACGTACATAATTATTATCATGCCGCGATCAGAAAGGGATTAGAAATAACAGATTTCCATACACTTACGTCAAAATCAATATGGATTGACAGCTATCTCAATCCCTTTCTAATCGCGATTCAGTAATATGTAATTATGAATCATATGACTGATCACAGTAGGTAGCCATAAAGACGGCCATAAATGTATAGGGAAGTAATCCGTTAATGGTAAAAGCTTGAGAGTATCCACATCGGAATGTGTCATCGGAAGCAGATGCTTTCAACAATACAGTTTATATGTACAGTCGCCATCAGATATATCGGAGCGGCCGAGGCGCTCAAAAATATCTGAACTAGTGTCCGACCGAAGGTTCGGTTTCGGTTTCGGTTTCGGCCAGTTTCGGCCAAAAAATCATGTTTCGGCTGTAGTTTCGGTTTCGGCCAAAAAACGGCCGAACCTTTCGGCCGGGCCGAAACTTACGAAATGGTACTTCGGACAAAGACCAAAAGTTGGGGAATAAGTAGGACAACAATATTAATACCTACATATACTGATTCATGTATATTAGGTACAGACATTAATTGGTTTATTATAAAACACAATTCCTCTAATGAGGGCGCCACTGGACGGTTGACGCAGTCTTAAGAGGCTGTCAATACCTATAAGTGAATGAGACTGTCGCATGTTACTGGGCCCTGGGCAAGATAATAATAAGAAAACTAGTCTCACTTTTTACCTCAATTTACCATTGGTTTGTGTTCCACATGTCTTCTACTTCAGCTTAGCCTTTGGCCTCGCTGCGCCATGCTCGGCCTGCGGTCTCGCTTTTGAATACAATGTACATTGGTTGGAGTCTGTGCTCAACTACTTATCCTGAAGCCTTAAGCACGGCTTTGACTTCGCATGAAAGTTCGCCTCAATGGGGCACTTCGGACTTTTTGGCCCAGGTGAAGATCGGTACCCGGCCTTGCGATATTGTTAACAAAAAATTTCGCGCTCGCTGCGCTCGCGTTTTTGGTTGACCCTGTGTCTACATGTTAGCTTGACTGGTGAATGAATAGAGTTAGACCAAGAAAATTCTGTAATGATTTTGATAGCATACCCAGTGCAACTAGTGCAAATGTTATTTATACGTCATAATTTCATAGAAGTTTAAGTTTTGACGTTTAAAATAACACTTACACTGCGTGTGTTATCAACTTATCAAAATCGTTGCATAATTATCTTGGTCTAACTCTAGTAATTTTCATAAAAAACTGCTTAAGTAACATCAATTTCAAGGACATTGGGTGTTGACAGCCCCATTATATGTGTGTAAAAGCGGTTTTATGACATTTTTTTCAACGATTTTAACAAGTCTACAAAAGTTTCGGTTTCGGTTTCGGCCGAAACTAGAGCCAAAGCCGAACATTCGGTTTCGGTTTCGGTTTCGGCAAAAAAACATGTTTCGGTCGGACACTAATCTGAACACGCACTCTAAAGCCTTAACAATACAGGCGTCAGTGTTGGCCGTAATGTGTAATTCTAATTAACAATTAATCATTTCCATTACCCATTAAATCCGCAATTAGTCAATTGCATTACGCATCAATTTAAATTAAGTTAATTAGAATTGAATTTTGAGACGTTTAATTACATTGATTGTCAATCTAAATTAACGTTTAATGCAATTAAATCAATTTTTTCATAAACTAATAATTAATGTTACTATTGCTTAGAAACTTGGAGCTAGGTATTAAAATTGAAAATAAGCATATGAATACATTCAGTGAATTATCAGGTCGTGATATTTTAAAATGAGACAACAAAATGACCCTGAAACCTGGCAGTAGGTACCTACTGGAACTCAGGTTTGGTGCAACATAGACACACGCCGTTTTGGTCATCCGACTCGTCTTGATGAGCGCTTAGGAGAGCAGTACCCAAGATAGAGCTGATGCTGAACCCTGGCTGTACCTAATGGAACTCAGGTTTGGTGCAACATAGACAAACGCCGTTTTAGTCATCCGACTCGTCTTGATGAGCACTTGGGAGAGCAGTACCCAAGATAGAGCTGATGCTGAACCCTGGCAGTACCTAATGGAACTCAGGTTTGGTGCAACATAGACAAACGCCGTTTTGGTCATCCGACTCGTCTTGATGAGCACTTGGGAGAGCAGTACCCAAGATAGAGCTGATGCTGAACCCTGGCAGTACCTAATGGAACTCAGGTTTGGTGCAACATAGACAAACGCCGTTTTGGTCATCCGACTCGTCTTGATGAGCACTTGGGAGAGCAGTACCCAAGATAGAGCTGATGCTGAACCCTGGCAGTACCTAATGGAACTCAGGTTTGGTGCAACATAGACAAACGCCGGTTTGGTCAACCGACTCGTCTTGATGAGCACTTGGGAGAGCAGTACCCAAGATAGAGCTGATGCTGAACCCTGGCAGTACCTAATGGAACTCAGGTTTGGTGCAACATAGACAAACGCCGTTTTGGTCATCCGACTCGTCTTGATGAGCACTTGGGAGAGCAGTACCCAAGATAGAGCTGATGCTGAACCCTGGCAGTACCTAATGGAACTCAGGTTTGGTGCAACATAGACAAACGCCGGTTTGGTCATCCGACTCGTCTTGATAAGTACTTGGGAGAGCAGTACCCAAGATAGAGCTGATGCTGAACCCTGGCAGTACCTAATGGAACTCGGGTTTGGTGCAACATAGATAAACGCCGTTTTAGTCATCCGACTCGTCTTGATGAGCACTTGGGAGAGCAGTACCCAAGATAGAGCTGATGCTGAACCCTGGCAGTACCTAATAGAACTCAGGTTTGGTGCAACATAGACAAACGCCGGTTTGGTCATCCGACTCGTCTTGATGAGTACTTGGGAGAGCAGTACCCAAGATAGAGCTGATGCTGAACCCTGGCAGTACCTAATGGAACTCAGGTTTGGTGCAACATAGATAAACGCCGTTTTGGTCATCCGACTCGTCTTGATGAGCACTTGGGAGAGCAGTACCCAAGATAGAGCTGATGCTGAACCCTGGCAGTACCTAATGGAACTCAGGTTTGGTGCAACATAGACAAACGCCGTTTTGGTCATCCGACTCGTCTTGATGAGCACTTGGGAGAGCAGTGCCCAAGATAGAGCTGATGCTAAACCCTGGCAGTACCTAATGGAACTCAGGTCTGGTGCAACATAGACAAACGCCGTTTTGGTCATCCGACTCGTCTTGATGAGCACTTGGGAGAGCAGTACCCAAGATAGAGCTGATGCTGGACCCTGGCAGTACCTAGTGGAACTCAGGTTTGATGCAACATAGACACACGCCGTTTTGGTCATCCTACTCGTCTTGATGAGCACTTGGGAGAGCAGTACCCAAGATAGAGCTGATGCTGAACCCTGGCAGTACCTAATGGAACTCAGGTTTGGTGCAACATAGATAAACGCCGTTTTGGTCATCCGACTCGTCTTGATGAGCACTTGGGAGAGCAGTACCCAAGATAGAGCTGATGCTGAACCCTGGCAGTACCTAATGGAACTCAGGTTTGGTGCAACATAGACAAACGCCGGTTTGGTCATCCGACTCGTCTGGATGAGTACTTGGGAGAGCAGTACCCAAGATAGAGCTGATGCTGAACCCTGGCAGTACCTAATGGAACTCAGGTTTGGTGCAACATAGATAAACGCCGTTTTGGTCATCCGACTCGTCTTGATGAGCACTTGGGAGAGCAGTACCCAAGATAGAGCTGATGCTGAACCCTGGCAGTACCTAGTGGAACTCAGGTTTGGTGCAACATAGACACACGCCGTTTTGGTCATCCGACTCGTCTTGATGAGCACTTGGGAGAGCAGTACCCAAGATAGAGCTGATGCTGAACCCTGGCAGTACCTAATGGAACTCAGGTTTGGTGCAACATAGACAAACGCCGTTTTGGTCATCCGACTCGTCTTGATGAGCACTTGGGAGAGCAGTGCCCAAGATAGAGCTGATGCTAAACCCTGGCAGTACCTAATGGAACTCAGGTCTGGTGCAACATAGACAAACGCCGTTTTGGTCATCCGACTCGTCTTGATGAGCACTTGGGAGAGCAGTACCCAAGATAGAGCTGATGCTGGACCCTGGCAGTACCTAGTGGAACTCAGGTTTGATGCAACATAAAAACACGCCGTTTTGGTCATCCTACTCGTCTTGATGAGCACTTGGGAGAGCAGTACCCAAGATAGAGCTGATGCTGAACCCTGGCAGTACCTAATGGAACTCAGGTTTGGTGCAACATCGACAAACGCCGTTTTGGTCATCCGTCACATCTTGACGAGCACTTGGGAGAGCAGTACCCAAGATAGAGCTGATGCTGAACCCTGGCAGTACCTGCAGGTTCAAGATGTGACGGATGACCTAAATAGCGTGAGCCTATGTTGCACCAAACCTGAGTTCCACTAGGTATAGCCAGGGTTCAGCATCAGCTCTATCTTGGGTACTGCTCTCCCAAGTGCTCATCAAGACGAGTCGAATGACCAAGACGGCGTTTGTCTATGTTGCACCAAACCTGAGGTCCATTAGGTACTGCCAGGGTTCAGCATCAGCTCTATCTTGGGTACTGCTCTCCCAAGTGCTCATCAAGACAAGTCGGATGACCAACACGATGTGTGTCTATGTTGCACCAAACCTGAGTTCCACTAGGTACAGCCAGGGTTCAGCATCAGCTCTATCTTGGGTACTGCTCTTCCAAGTGCTCATCAAGAGGAGTCGGATGACTAAAACGGCATGTGTCTATGTTGCACCAAACCTGAGTTCCACTAGGTATAGCCAGGGTTCAGCATCAGCTCTATCTTGGGTACGGTATCTCAAGTGCTCATCAAGACGAGTCGGATGACCAAAACGACGTGTTTCTATGTTGCACCAAACCTGAGTTCCACTAGGTACAGCCAGCTGTTCAGCATCAGCTCTATCTTGGGTACTGCTCTCCCAAGTGCTCATCAAGACAAGTCGGATGACCAAAACGGCGTGTGTCTATGTTGCACCAAACCTGAGTTCCACTAGGTACAGCCAGGGTTCAGCATTAGCTCTATCTTGGGTACTGCTCTCCCAAGTGCTCATCAAGACGAGTCGGATGACCAAAACGGCGTTTGTCTATGTTGCACCAAACCTGAGTTCCACTAAGTACAGCCAGGGTTCAGCATCAGCTCTATGTTGGGTACTGCTCTCCCAAGTGCTCATCAAGACGAGTCGGATGACCAAAACGGCATGTGTCTATGTTGCACCAAACCTGAGTTCCACTAGGTACAGCCAGGGTTCAGCATCAGCTCTATCTTGGGTACTGGTCTCCCAAGTGCTCATCAAGACGAGTCGGATGACCAAAACGGCGTTTGTCTATGTTGCACCGAACCTGTGTTCCATTAGGTACTGCCAGGGTTCAGCATCAGCTCTATCTTGGGTACTGCTCTCCCAAGTGCTCATCAAGTCGAGTCGGATGACCAAAACGGCGTTTGTCTATGTTGCACCAAACCTGAGTTCCACTAGGTACTGCCAGGGTCCAGCATCAGCTCTATCTTGGGTACTGCTCTCCCAAGTGCTCATCAAGACGAGTCGGATGACCAAAACGGCGTGTGTGTATGTTGCACCAAACCTGAATTCCACTAGGTACACCCACGGTTCAGCATCAGCTCTATCTTGGGTACTTGTCTCCCAAGTGCTCATCAAGACAAGTCGGATGACCAAAACGGCGGGTGTCTATGTTGCACCAAACCTGAGTTCCACTAGGTACAGCCAGGGTTCAGCATCAGCTCTATCTTGGGTACTGCTCTCCCAAGTGCTCATCAAGACGAGTCGGATGACCAAAACGGCGTGTGTCTATGTTGCACCAAACCTGAGTTCCACTAAGTACAGCCAGGGTTCAGCATCAGCTCTAACATGGGTACTGCTCTCCCAAGTGCTCATCAAAACGAGTCGGATGACCAAAACGGCGTGTGTCTATGTTGCACCAAACCTGAGTTCCACTAGGTACTGCCAGGGTTCAGCATTAGCTCTATCTTAGGTACTGCTCTCCAAGTTCTCATTGTGACGAGTCGAATAGCCTAAACGGCGTGTGTCTATGTTGCACCAAACCTGAGTTCCACTAGGTACAGCCAGGGTTCAGCATCAGCTCTATCTTGGGTACTGCTCTCCTAAGTGCTCACCAAGACGAGTCGGATGACCAAAACGGCGTTTGTCTATGTTGCACCAAACCTGAGTTCCATTAGGTACTGCCAGGGTTCAGCATCAGCTCTACCTTGGGTACTTCTCTCCAAGTGCTCATCAAGACGAGTCGGATGACCAAAACGGCGTTTGTCTATGTTGCACCAAACCTGAGTTCCATTAGGTACTGCCAGGGTTTAGCATGAGCTCTATCTTGGGTACTGCTCTCCCAAGTGCTCACCAAGACGAGTCGGATGACCAAAACGGCGTTTGTCTATGTTGCACCAAACCTGAGTTCCACTAGGTACAGCCAAGGTTCAGCATCAGCTCCATCTTGGGTACTGCTCTCCCAAGTGCTCATTGTGACGAGTCGAATAGCCTAAACGGCGTATGTGTATGTTGCACCAAACCTGAATTCCACTAGGTACACCCAGGGTTCAGCATCAGCTCTATCTTGGGTACTGGTCTCCCAAGTGCTCATCAAGACGAGTCGGATGACCAAACGGCGTGTTTCTATGTTGCACCAAACCTGAGGTCCACTAGCTAGATAAAAATTACGGGCGCCTTTATAAAATTACGATATATTTTTGTTAATTGATAATTATCAATAATATTTTTAATTGTCATTAAAAATTGATTTAATTTTTAATGGTTTGTGAAGCATTAACCATTAATTCTTTTTAATTCTAGGACAGCCCGGGACGGGTTTTAGTAAGTATTTATTTTTTTATATTTTTAGTTTGTATTTATATTTAAGTTTTTGCAATAAATGTTCCTTACTTTTAATTTTTAATGGTTCGAAATAAATTAATATTAATGCAAATTGATGTTAATGCGAATTGACAATTAATTTTCCTTCAATGGTTAATGGTTAATTCGAATTAACCTTTTCAATGGTTAATTTTTAATGGTAATTGGGATTAACGTTCGGCCAACACTGACAGGCGTGTCCAGATATTTGTGGGCACCTTGGCCGCTCCGATATATCTGATGGCGACTGTATATAGATACAGTGTAAACTCTATTATAGTGAGTCTCAAGGTACCGGACGTTTTTTGACGCTATAGATAGTTTTCGTAATAGAGAGAAATTAATATGAAAGTAAAGCAACTATAGCCTATAGCCAACCAATGTCGACGTTATAGGGAGTCAATAGTTATGTACATATATCGAGTGGAGTGACGTTATATGGAGTTTACACCTTTTTTAGCTATGACACTCCAAATACATTTTCTATATCTTCACATCTTCGTACATTTATAAAAAGTCAGCAACGTGCAAGTGACACGACGGTCGTACGCTTGATGCCAATGCCATCAACATAGATAAAAAATACACACAGATAGTTTCCTCTAAAAAGTAAGAACTTTTTCTTGCACTGCACGTTTTTCGCTCCATACCCGACAAAAAGATATTAGCCATTTGTTACCCTAAAATTGGAGCTCCCATGGGACCCTCCCATAGATAGGGTTACCAGGCCCAATTCTCACTTTACAGGACCTTGGTATTAAAATTTGGGATTCCGAGCAAAAATTCGGGACACGCAAAGAAATCAGTATGCATTGTTTTCTAGTTTAGGTTTACCAAGTATTACATATGACTATTTAAGACTTGCCACAGTTTAAACGTGTTGAGGTCACGGGCAAATTAATCAGATCCACGGGGAGACTCAGAACAGTGCCGCGACGCATGGCACTTTCATGCAAAAACCCGCGAGTAATCGGCCCGACATACTACGAGCGTCTACCCGCTGAATTACGAATGGAAACATCTGACGAAATATTTGAACGTCAACTGAGGGTCCTTTTATTGGATAATCCACTTTATTCAGTAAATGAGTATATGACTTTGACATTTGAAATTGTAAATTGAATCGTGTAAATTTGACATGTTCTCATTTATTGATATTCAACGTAATGTATACCATATTTATTATATTTAGAACATGACGATCATTAAGAGATACTCGTACTTAGTTATTCCCGTATTTTGTTTTGACATGAATTGATAAAATTGTTGACAGAAGATTGATTATTTTTAAGACATTTTTAATTTGTATCTAATAAAAAATATCATGTTAATGTTAATGACGATCATAATATAAATTCATGTAGATTAGTTTAGCATAATTTATAATGTAATTTCATATTATGAGAATAAATATCTAAATCTAAATCTAAGTCTGAAAAAACTGCAACATTCCATAAAATTTTAGACATTTGGTCACTCTAGTCTAGGGCAGCGGTCGGCAACCCGCGGCCCGCGGGCCTCATGCGGCCCGTGAACCTGTCACTTGCGGCCCGCGAGCCTCCCTGGCTATTTTGTATGTAATATTAACAAACGACAATGTCTGATAAAGTCATAAATATTAACAAAGTGCGGCCCGCGTCAACTTCGTAAACTACTATGTGGCCCTTGGCTGCTAAAAGGTTGCCGACCGCTGGTCTAGGGTATAACCGTAAGTCTAGTGATCGTTATCAACGTGCAGTTTTCGTAGCAAAGAGTATGGTTGGCAGAAAAAACAAATACATTTGAATATTCACTTTTGTTCTTAACTATAAAATAAATACTTATCTTAGGATTACACCTCTAGATACAACTCTTTACGGTACAAAACCTTTTCCGCCCTAATATATTTTTAAAACGATGTACGTCAAATGACATTTGACATGTCATAAAAATACAACTATAGTTGTGTGCAGTATTTTAGAGACTTAACCTTCCTGTGACTTCCATTAACGTAGAAAGGTCATTTAGCTATTTAAAATGGATTTTTTCCAATCGACATGAACAACTGACAGCTAAATATGTTGAGCAAATTTTAGTCGTTTATTCAGTACAATTTGGATAAGTGATTATAATAGTAGTTTATGCAACAGTGAGATAATAAGGGTTCTTAAAATTCAAGGGTCGAAGTTACAAAACGAGACGTAGTCGAGTTTTGTAAAAAAAGACCCGAGAATTTTAAGAACCAATTATGAGCTGTTGCATACATTACTTTTTCTATGACAGCTGCAGCAAAAAAAAAAAAAAAAAAAAAAAAAAAAAAAAAAAAAAAAAAAAAAAAGTTATTATTAAAAAAAAGAGTTATTATTAAAAAAAAGAGTTATTATTTAAAAAAAAAGAGTTATTATTTAAAAAAAATTGAGTTATTATTTAAAAAAAAAAGAGTTATTATTGTAAATGAAAACATACCTCTTTCAATCAAGATGATCGGAACTTGTAACTTTAAAAAAAATAAAGCAGTTGTATTATACTCATAAGATGACTGCTAGCAGTCATCTTATGAGCCTATAGACAAAGCATTCAAATGACATTGCTTTAGATATCACTGTCAGTCATTTAATTGACACATATAAGTGCTGGAGTAGAAAAATATGTATATAAATCTCATAATTTGTGAAATATATAATGTTTAAAATACTTGCGTATTTGTTTTTTTGTCAACCATACTTTGCTACCAATATAGCACGTTGATAACGATCACTATAAAATATTACACACTAAATAAGTTTTTGGCAAAAATTTCATTTTTGGTACACGCTTTTAACGCTGACTGTACTTTTCTTACGACAGACAACTCATCGAGACAATTCTAAAAACCCCTAACACAATTAGGTTGCGTTGTTTCATCACAGAGTTCCTATGGCCACCTCCTGTCTCCATCATCAGATCAGCTCGATGGTACCATAATATTGCATTGTCACCCGACTTACATGTGTATGCAAAATTTCAGCTCAATCGGAAACCGGTAAGTGGATCAAATTTAACTTGCAAGATTCCATTACAAGTTAGTTACATACAGGTCGACCTAATAATGGCCACCTCCTGTCTCCATCATCAGATCAGCTCGATGGTACCATAATATTGCATTGTCACCCGACTCACATGTGTATGCAAAATTTCAGCTCAATCGGAAACCGGTAAGTGGATCAAATTTAACTTGCAAGATTCCATTACAAGTTAGTTACATACAGGTCGACCTAATAAAAGCGTGTTAAAAAGTTGTCGATTGTAACGACAATAACAAATGAGGAAGGATAAGTCTATATGGGCTAATTTCGGTTATTTTTAATAGCAATCACTGACATGAGGTAACCACGGTTAAGCCCTTGCTACACGGTCGCCGACAAGCCCCTCAGACCGCGTGGCCTTGGTCTGGACGGACCGTGTAGACAGTTGTTACCAACAAAATTTGACCAAAACTGACCAAGGACAGACCAAGGTCAGACGGTTAGAAGGCTTGTCGGCGACCGTGTAGCAAGGGCTTTAGTCATGGGCTCAGGGAAATTAGATGAGTCATTGTAGGAAGGTAGGAACGGTTAATCCTAACTTTCCTGTTTTCTTAGTAGGTATAATGGGAATTTTGTGGGACTTTGCCAAGACTTGAAAACTATATACCATAAATGTGTGAATTCTGCTATCAAAAATATTCAAAACTTGATATCCAACAAAAATGTTCCAATTATTTTGTTTTGTATCCCTGTCCGTAGTTAAAAATAAAATGGAGCTCACCTTCGCGAAATAATTAACCTATCAATAGATTCCGTTTAATCCGTTTTATAAATAGCAATAATTAAATGCAATACTTAACTGGTACAATTTGAATAGAACTTACAAAAATATAGATACCCAACTGTGTAGCTTATGCCTGCGACTTCGTCTACGTGGAATTATAATGACGATGAATTATAAAAACTATTCTGTCATTCCTTAAGCCTCAAACTATCCAAATTTCATCTAATCGGTTGAGCGTAAGAGATAACAGACAGACAAGAGTTACTTTCTCATTTAAAATATCTATTATGTAGTAGGATCTTGCACTTGTGAGTGCTCAAATTTACCAAGTACATACAAACCATTACGGACAGAATAGTAAACTTAAGTGACATATACTAAGTATTTGCTTAACGCTATCGCGATCCGCGTATCGCGGCATCTGGGTCATGCGAATATTCGGAGTAGGCCGCGTGCACTAGAGTGGAGCCACAGTCTTTGTGCTTTTTGTTTTAGACTAACCAAACGTCTGGGCGGTAGAAGCCGGTGAATAACTATGGCTAGAGGGTGAAGCTAGGGCGAAAATGGAGTTAGGTATAGTAAAGTACGTTCGCATTCGCACAATCGTATCTGGTAATCAGTGCAAGAGGGATACGGGTCTTACTAACGACGATAAACAGCAAATATTTATGTTAGTTCTTAAACCTAGCTATTATTCTATGTAAGAAATAGGTCGTCCGTTTGCTAAACTAGTAGGTACATCCAAGGAACCAAACGCTCCCAACCGGATATAAACCCAGGGATAATCTGCTTCCCACTTACGTTACACGTACACGTACTTCCCACGTACGTTACACGCATAAAAAAGACGTTGCTTATCAATATCATACATATCCAAGACTCCAAGTACCAAATGAGTCAAATGACCTCATGTCAATGCGCAAAACTTTACCATTGATAAGTTTTGTGTGTTGCTATTAGTAGATAGTTTGGGTACAGTTATATTAATGGTCCTCAAATGGACTCAATCAAAATGATGACTTTTATATTAGCATCTTGGGGTTAGTATCTATCAATTCATCAAAAAGATTCACACGTAAATGGTCACCCGCAGAATCTAGACTTAACACAACTTTTACTAAGCTCAAACTATTTATGATGAGATCATGAGTATTCATGAGATGCCTTTTATGACGACTTACATTCTAAGCATTCTTACACCCATGACACTCACCCGCATTTAGACTAATTACTGGTCCAATTAAGAGTGCAAAATGATAACGATAATATTTTTCCTAGCTGGCCAAGGGCGTCATCGGAGGTGAACCGCGCCTAGTTCCGGCATGTACTTTGTGAGACGCGGAACTTATCGCGGGTGCCTCGGAGACGGATGGTTCTGTGCTGCTTTTCACTTCCTAACTAACTTTGTGCTCATCTGTTTGACTATTTGATATAAATAACCTGACTTTATTTGGTCACTAAGGCTTAAGAAAAATCACTTCTGCTGTGGGTGTTGCCACCTTGCTAAGGAGCGTTTAACATTTTTTTTTATCTTTGACTAAATGTAGTCAACTGAGTGGTAACTGGAGGTACTGCTGCTGGTGCTGGCCTCCAATACAATACCCACGACATTTGCAAGTTATAGGAAGATAATAATCCCATTCACACCATACTGTATACACACTCCTCTGTTTTACTATGGTTTGATTAATTTAAATATCTAAGTAACTCGGTCATATTATAAAAATAACTCATTTCTGATTGCTAAATGGACCAACGGAACGTTATAATCGTGGTCATAACTATAAAACCCAGGAACACATTGAATACATAATGTAAACATGAAGCCCCAGTTTCTCGGGCAAGTGTTCGCACGTAAGCTGCTGTTATGACGATTTTAGGTAATCACTAATCAGTAAGTCGGTAACAATGGATGTATATAACACCTAGTTACGCACTAAAAATGGAGGCACCTTGGAAAGAAGCGTTAAATCCGAACAAAATTTGTTCGGATTTACTATTTAATAGTGGCTTAATCGAAAGCTGAAATTTGTAATGGCGCTGGAACCGATGAGTCAGCAAAGCGGATCAATTTGGCTGGAATTGTTCGTGAGGCAGACATCGAAGTTCGAAAATCGTCTGTCTGCGCCCCGGTCTCTCGAATAATGCAAGAGCGATAGAGATGGAGATAGACGTTCTTCGAATTCCAATGATCGCGGTAGCTGTTCAGGCCACGCAGCCAACATGCTAATCGCTTACGCTTCGTAGCGATCGAAACGCAACTGTCACCGTCGCACTAATATGGAAGAGTGATAGAGATACACAAAGCATTTCGTTGTCGAAGCGATAGCGATTGTCACTTTGTCTAGGCCGGCTGAACTTCGAGAAGGACGGAGTTCCTCAGCGATGTTACACTATTTACACTAGTCTTCGCGGCATCGGCGAGTCACAGCTCAAGCAAACTTGTGTAACTGTGACATCAAGATACATAATTAAAATGCGTAATCTGAGCGCAGTGCCCTATTCCAAGAATTAGGGCTTTATGATTAAAGAAAACCCTTAACATTTCTTTGAGAACAAGAAAATCTATGGCTTTACGTTATTGGTAAAGTTTTTCGCTCCCCTTGCTGTTTTGTTACACATTCCTCCTAACAAAAACCCTGCTCCTGTCGTATTAAAAAACACCACCGCAGCATATTTATTATGTTACCAATTGTCGACGCAAAAATTGGAAATCCCTGCCCTAATCGTTAGAGTTGCCGCACTCGGTCAGCGCTTGGAAAACTCCCCTGGTGGTTACGTTGGTTAGTGGCAATATGTTATTTACTTCCACAATCTGCTTGCACAATTTCCACAGAGTGTCGCCATTTCCACGGTTTACGTAGCCACAAAGGGACACTTACACGCCGACATTGCCGGCGTACATAAGATGTTTGTAGAATTACTTTTTATGAACAAACATTGAAATATTTTTAAACACAAATCTATTTCATTAGCGAGTATTTTAAGTCAGGGTTATTTAGATTTTCTTATAACACATTAATTATGTGCTCGCTTGTAATGTGAAATTAATATTAAAATATGATCGGTACGCGTAACATCGCGCGCCAGAGACGTGACGACGCGTCAATTTCCCAGCACCATTTTATTTGCTATCTCCGCCGACCTTTAGGTTGTACCTATTAATAATCTAGGTAAAGTCTAGCTTCTTCTGATCTATTTTTGTTCTTTTAATAATCTCTATTTTACTCAATAACTGTCACAATCATCGCCAGTATCTCTTCGTTGCGTCTTTCCCCAGATCATCATTTTGTCCCGCACTATTCAAAAGTCCTGATCCGCACCGCCCAGCCCATCTTTCAGCTACACTTTGCGAACTAGGTCGCTCAAACCCCCACGTAGCTCCACAAAACGCAAGAATAACTTGTGAGTGCGCAACTCTGACCTGCTGTCGAAACTAATTCATGCGATACTGGTGATCTACTTACATTGTCCTATCGTCATCACACAATACCTAAACGTATATGTAAAGTAAACCTACGTCGTCTGTTTCATATTGCCTAGCTACGAGGCTACACTGATATTATTTATCATCGCAAAGTTATGCATGTTAATTTATATCTGTCGGAAACTGCATGTGTAATATTTCTTACACAGCACATTACTTACATTATGATTAAATTTTTAAACAAAAGGGCTTAGGCGACCTTGTCGGTCATTTCAGTGGTCCCACAGGCAAAATTAGTAAAATATTTGCAGTGTTCGCTGTCATTGAACCTGTGACTTAATCCACATTGTATTTGTGCCTTCGAGTAACAGATGCAGATAATAAAATCTACAATGAGCGTGAAGAGTTTAAAACTGACCGCTTGAACGCCGCCGTTTAGTCAACGCCTGAAACTTTTAATACATGCGGAAATTTATTTTCAATTATATCGACGGGGATATGGACCGTGATATAAGTCTAGTGAAACTAACCGTGAATCATTCAAAACTGTCCTTCCGGTTGTATTTCACATTGCTTCCATTTATAAAATAGGCCACTCGTGAATCGTGATGGTCATATAAGGTATAATATTAATCAGCGTTTTAGTCAGAAGACTTACGGTGATTGCTCGGTCTTTTCAAAAATCTGCCAACTCAATTACCACATCCGCTTTTTGGTCAAGATAAGATGGTATAATGACCTCTGTAATTACAGTTCCTAACCAGCAACATTCTCTTTCCAGAACGGAGACCTCTGCATATCAATCCTGCACCCGCCCGTGGACGACCCGCAGTCGGGTGAGCTGCCGTGCGAGCGCTGGAACCCCACCCAGTCAGTCCGCACGGTCCTCCTCTCCGTGATCTCGCTCCTCAACGAGCCCAACACCTTCAGCCCGGCCAACGTGGACGCGAGCGTCATGTACAGGCGCTGGCGTGACTCCAAGGGCAAGGATAAGGAATATGAGAATATTATAAGGTAAGCAATCCAACCTACTGCTTAGCGTTGATAGTTTCTCCACGCAGTCCGTGATCTCGCTGATCAACAAACCCAAACCTACAGCTAATTTTGACCCTAATTTTGCGTTTATACTAATAATGATATTTTTTTATTCTATACCCATTACTATTTAGTGCTACGAATTTCACTAGTAATGAGGGATAAAGGATAATACTTAATTAATCGTTATCTGCAGAGAGCTTATATAAATGGAGCTAGCATCGTTCTGTAAACAACCAATAGTCGTTACGTACAATAATTGTTATAGGAAAAGGCGACGCCAGTGCGTCGTTACGTAGCTAATTAATAGGAAACTGTTATAATATCTACCAACAGTCGACATCGATACATCGTTCCATACAAACTAGGTCAGAATCAGCAGCCAGGGGACCTCTGGTTGATGAGCTGTAATGACGATAGTGCTCTTTTGAAATGGTTTATTACTACTATTTGTATACTATTATAGTCTACGATAATCAGGATCATAACAGAGCTGACGAACTGGCATTCGTTGCTTTACAAATGTGCATGTCCGAGAAAATCTGCTTCAATTTGCTTTGAGAGATAAGGATGGGATTTTTATGCTCCAAAGCTAGATTCTTTTGTAGATTATATAAAGAAGCGGACTCGTTAGTCTAGTCTCTTTGCAAGTTTATTCGAATTTTATTATATTTTTATTACATACTAAACAAATGCTGTGCTCAAAACTCCACGGAGGTATGGCCAAAGTAGAGGAAGGAGGTTTCACACCTCACTTCACATACTTTCTTTCTCATTTTTCTCGCGGATATATGGATTCTTATTATTAATGTAATTCATTTTATTCATTTCTTAATCCGATAATTGAACAACTTTGTTCCTATACCTACTGGTGTACTCGTCTCATGTCCAAAGAATTGCGCTTCACACGCTTGATGGTGGTTAGTTATCACAATGTTGTGGTGCCTTTAAAAAAGTCACTATTTTTGATCATTGTGTTGGGAATTTTGTTTATTGGCAAGGTGCGAAGTCGGTGGAGGGGGAAGTGGCGCTGATCGTCACAAACACAGCTAATCTTATGGAATGGCCGCCATTAGTACTAGCGGCAGCCGCTTGAACTAATTTTACTCCATAAGATTTAACGTAGAAAGTCTGCCAAAATGAGGGCAGCACCAGTCGTGCACCTAGCGAATATCAAGCGCGATGGGATGTCAAAAAAAATATTGACAAACAAATTACAAAACTCGTGCTTACATTTGAACTCGTCATGAATCAACTTTTAATATACAACGTTACAAATGTTTATATTGTGTATTATTTTTTCAGGAAACAAGCGCAAGTCGCGCGCATAGACGCTGAAAGAGAAGGCATCGTGGTGCCTCTCACTCTAGAAGACTACTGCATCAAAACGCAAGTCAAGTCCACCACGCAAGAACCTCAGGTAATACTCCTAGCCTCGATTGGTGCTTCTAAGTTATTTAAAATGGCATTTTCGTTTTTCATTACTATCGTTATCATTCAACATAGGTACCTAGATACCATAAATAGGCACATTTCACTGACCACAGTGACCACGACAAGTAAATGTTTGTAAATAGGTATTATTATTTATACCGTGTCATGTCAAACACTGCCTAATTGAATAAAAAATATAAAAATGTATGCTATATTTCTACCAAATAGGGGTTCCCAAACTGTGCGCCGTACACACACAAGACAGGGGCGCCGTGAGGCAATCCTCACCATTGTATATCTAGGTACGAAATACATAGGTATATCATATCTATGTATGTATGCATTTCGAATAACCTAATAGCTAGATTAGGGCGCCGATATTAAATTTTAATCTTCCAAGTACGCCGCGGACTGAAAAAGATTGGGAACCCCTGAGCTGTAGGTATATACAGCTCAGATATATACATATATATGTATTATATATATATTCCGAATAGGAAAAGGCGACAATCCGTTTGCTAGATAATCAAGATTTTTTTTATGTATGTAGGTAATGTTTGACTTTGTTGGCAATGTTGAGGGATTTATAAACTGAAATAGATGTCATATATTAAATAAGAAGTGACGAAGCCCTCCTGTGGTGAAGGCCGGATTCGAACCGTCGTCTTTAGCAATCCGGGCTAACGCCTTGAACCCCTTGGCCACCCCGCCACGGCGGAACCCGTTCCAATTTCTCGACTATATGCCATCTTACTAAGACTAGGCGTCTTCGACCAAAATCAAATATTTTAATATTTAATAAAATAATTTGATTTGTTCCCAAAATTGTGTTGAGGGAATTTGTTACTCACAATCAGTAAAATAATAATAAACACAATACTTATGGCAGTTGATACGGGTATACGGAACAGAGGATGAACTTGGAGCTACTATAAAAGGCAAGATACACGAGCATGGCCATACGGCACGGATTGGCAACGGATATCGATTGCTGACGCGGTGTCACCGTCGCTTTACATCATCACGACACGATGCAGAATGCACTATACATATTATTAAATTAAATATTTATGGTGACCGACTTCCTTTTATACCAGGCCCCTGTTACACCAATGACAATTGTCACCTGACACTGACAAATCGTCGTACATTGCTGGTCCAACAAGTAAATGCTAAAGTGTCATTCAATAGAACTTGCTAACTATGTAAACAAAAGTTACTAGTAAATTGACATTCAGTGTCAATTTTAGTATGGCGGTTTGTTTACATAGTTAGCAAGTTCTATTGAATGTTGAACGTGCTTGTTGAACAGGAAATGTACAGAAAATGGTCAATGTCAGGTGTCAATTGTCATTGCAGTGAAATAGGTGTCAGGACAGGACACGGTCTTGACACTTAACTTTTATTTTCGTAATTTTTTAGCACCGATTTCACTAAGAAATGTTATAGGAAAAATTACTCGGACTTTGACTCTGACACAGCTGTGGAAATGTACTAGGTAACTAACGGGTATAGGTTGATGGTACTTAGTGTATTCACACTAGGTACTTAAAACACAGATCAAAATATTTGACAGAGTTAGACCAAGTAAAGTCTCGATTTTGATAGCATATACGCATTGCAAATGTTATTTATAGTCATAGTTTCATAGAAGTTCGACATTTAAAATAACACTACGAGTGCTATCAAAATCGTTGCAGACTTATGTTGGTCTAACTCTGAAAATGATTTGATTTGTTCCCTTGAACATTGTGCAACTAAATTAACACTCGGTACTCTTCCGTTTTCCTCTACCTATATAATATTGTCACGCTCAAGCGCGGTCATAAAAATATATCAGTATTTATTAATAAAAATAGTAGGTACCTATATGTCGGCGAGCGTTACTGTACCGACTTTTATGTGATAATGCTGACTTTATGAAAACACCTTCTTACGTCATTTAGTCTGGCGTTAAATTAAACACAAGTCGTCTCCTTCACGATTTTCGTAGACATCTCTTCTAAATACCTAAAACTGGTATGGATGTGTTCCTCGTGGTCTCTAGAATACGAATTGACCGGTTTTAGTTTATGGAGAGGGGGACGTGTCGATAAAAAGGGGGGGAATGTGGGCGGCCGACCAGCATTGATATTTGTTCACATCTTGAGTCCTATGGGACCGATCGGTTCGTTTCAGGTGTCGTTTGAAAGAGTATTAAACGTGCTATTATTGCTTCATAATAACTGTAGTCATAACTGTAGTCGTTTAGAAAATATTTTAAAATATATGATTTTTTACCGTGCATGGATGGCATAAGTACTGACAAAACATGCGTCTAACTCAATAAATTATAACTTTACCGCAATTAATGTTATTACAAAATATACGAGAAATTTCATTAGCTTTCTAAAAACATAAGGTTTATTGGTGTATGGTATTATATAACCATGTAATGATGAATTTTGTTCAGCATGGGTCACTACGCACCGTCACGTAAATGGCGGGCGACCGACCACAACTGTTCATTGTTTCTCGGGTTCTATTTTACTGATCAATTGGAGATGGATACCATTAGAAAGAATGTTAAATGTACAATAATTGGTTTCTAATAACCGTAGTCATAACTGTAGTCATTTACAAAATAATTGAAAATATATGATTTTTACCGTGCATGGACATAAGTACTGGTAAAACATGCTTCTAACTCAATAGATTATAACATTACCGCAATAAATATTTTCAAAATATACGGGAAATTTTATGAGCTATCCAAAAATATAAGTTTTATTGCTTTATAATGTTGTATAACTAAGTAATCATGAATTTTGTTCAGCATGGGTACTGTGCACCGTCACGTAAATGGAGCCCGGCCATCGTTGAGTTTTCATTATATTTCAGGTTCTATTTTTCTGATACATGGTGGATACCATTTGCAAGCATATTAAATTTTCTGTGAATACTCGATTGTTTGAAATCTGAGGCCCAAAATAACCATTTTAAAAATATTAAAGAAAATGTTTAATTTTTACCTTAGAGGTTTGCTTAGTGACTGAAATAATTTGAGAAAGAGATAATGTAGTAAATATAGCGTGAAATTTTTAGAGTAAAATGAGCAAACTATTTATTAACTTTCCAAAAATATTGTTTAGTTACCGTACAACTATAAACATATATGTAGGTATGCCAGGACCAATTTCGCCAAGCAAGCAAACACACGGCGCGGCGAGCGCCTGGTAGACCAGCAGCATTCTATTATTGTTTGACAGTAAATTTTATAAGTAATGTAGGTATCCAAAATGATAAAATATCGATATAAATGATGGTTTGTTTGTTTTCTTTTTTTATCACAGGAAACTTAAGTATAGTTTGACTCTTTTGACAAAAGCCCAGTTCTAGGTTCATAACATCGTTAAGTTCGTAGCTTTCATGATTGCAAAACCACTGCATATGAAGTACTTAATACCTGTGTTGTTATTTGACTCACGCGTCTACACGTAAAACGTTTTCAAACCCACTCCGTAGTTAATAATTTAAAATCACCTTTTTAGTGAGATCTGAGGCTTGTGGCGTTAAAGAGATATTTGTCGCCGCACGCTCCAGGATGCAAAATAAGTGACTACTATTTGAGTAGCAGCGTATGTCCACATAATAACTATCCGTGAAGTCCGGTTTTAAGTATAGTAATAGTAAGATGTCAATATTGAGTAAACTATCTATATTATATTTATTTACTATTTTATTTTACGGTCTAATTTATAGTTTTTGCTTACCTATTGATTCATTGGCGTTTGGCATTGTAGTTTTAGCTTGTAAGTATGACTCTATTGACAGTTATAAGATGTACTACGGTATTTAAATAACGCTCGTCTGTAACTACATGATCTTAGATCTATAATAGCGACTCATAACTTCTCTGTTCGACTGTAAGTCATACAAGAGAGTTAAGTAGCGATTGCGATATAAAAAGCTATAAGTAGAAGGCTTTATCACGCGTTTAGAACCTTAAGTGCAAATTGCAGATTATTACTCATATAGATGTTAAGGTTGTTCAATTCACTTTGAGCTATAAGCTATAATACTAGCAGCTTAACATGCAATATAGCGCCCAAAACAGCTACTGTAGATCTTAAATCTTTAGATGAACCTTTTAAACACTTTTATCTCACCAGAGCCTGTAAACTGTAAACTAAGACTATAGATGTAGCTATTCTAGAGCCAGGCTGTCTTTAGGTAAGAAAATAGGTGCTAAGTGTCGCCTAATTGTTTGTTGGGATTTATATGACGGTGCGCAGTGACCCATGCTGAACAAAATTCATTATTACTTGGTTATATAATATCTTACACCAATAAATCTTATGTTTTTGGAAAGATAATGAAATGTCTCGTATATTTTGTAAATACATTAATTGCGATAAAGTTATAATTTATTAAGTTAGAACCATGTTTTAGCAGTACTTATGTGCATGCACGGTAAAAAATCATGTTTTCAATTATTTTGAAAATGACTAAAGTTATGACTACAGTTATTGAAAACCAATTATAGTACGTTTAATATTCTTTCAAATGGTATCTATCACGAACTGATCAATAAAATAAAACCCGAGAAATAATGAAAAGTTGACACCGATCTCCTGCCATTTACGTGACGGCGCTTAGTGACCCATGTTGAACAAAATTCGTAATTACTTGGTTATATAATATCATACACCAATAAAACTTATATTTTTGGAAAGCTAATGAAATTTCACGTACATTTTGTAAGAATATTATTGGAGTAAAGTTATAATTTATTGAGTTAGACGCATATTTTATCAGTACTTATGCCATCCATGCACGGTAAAAAAATCAAATATTTTAAAATATTTTGTAAATTACTAAAGTTATGACTACGGCTATTAGAAACCATTTATTGTACGTTTAATAACCTTTCAAATGGTACCTATCAGCAATTGATCAATAAAATAGAACCCGAGAAATAATGAAAAGTTTACGTCGGTCGCCCGCCATTTACCTGACGGTGCGTAGTGACCCATGCTGAACAAAATTCGTTATTAATTGGTTATATAATATCATACGCCAATAAAACTTATGTTTTTGGTAAGCTAATGAAATGTCTCGTATATTTTGTAATAAAATAATTGCGGTATTGTTGTAATTTATTGAGTTAGGCGCATATTTAATCAGTACTTATGCCATCCATGCACGGTATAAAATCAAATATTTTAAAATATTTTGTAAACGACTACAGTTATGACTACGGTTATTATGAAACAATAATAGCACGTTTAATACTCTTTCAAACGACACCTCACACGAACCGATCGGTCCCATAGGACTCAAGATGTGAACAAATATCAATAATGGTCGGCCGCCATCTTTGCCCCCCTTTTTTTCGACCCGTCCCCCACTCCATAAACTAAAACCGGTCATTTCGTATTCTAGAGATCACGAGGAACACATCCATACCAGTTTTAGGTATTTAGAAGAGATGTCGACGACTTTTCTCGAAACAGGCCGATTTCCACCTGTCTAATTCACTCTGTTCAATTCAACACTCAAAAAACTGTTCAATTTTAAAATATGTCCACTTGGCTAGACGGTGTTTGCGAGATTAGATTTGACTTTCTGATTTTTGCCAATAACGTCAACTTACATTATATATGACGTCATAAGATATAAACTCAATGAACCTTATATCTGAATTTATGAAGTGTAGAGTAGATACAATCACTTCGTTCGTTTGTTGGTCTATTCCTATTTGCATCTATCGCTCAAATATGCAAGAGTAACTTAACGATAACGATATAGATAAAGTAACATTTTATGGTCGAGCAAAATGTATACCCAGCGGCAATACCCACTTTATGAATGAATTCCAGGCAGGAAAATAAAAATTATACATTTCGATAACTGTTAAATACTGGTGAAACCTATTATATCCCAACGAGTCATTCGTCTCGAAAGCTAGTCGAATCCTAACCTATCCTTTTCTCATTCCAGCTGGACATGACCGATTTCTACGACGACGACTACGACGACCTCGACACGTCGGACGAGGAGATCGAGGCCGGCGAGGACGCCGACGACAGCGGCAACGGCGAGTCGTGAGGCCCGCTGCGGCGAGGCCGACACACCACTAGGCAAATATAACCTCTGAAGCCCCGCTGCAAAAAAAACTTTACACCCTTATATTTATGTTTTTTGCATGGGGGCTTCGGGGGTTAAACCACTGACTTTACCTTATATGTGACAAATGTCAACCGTAACTCGGGCATATAAAGTCAATATTTGTGAAATGGCGAGTCATGAGGCCTGCTGTACCGAGGCCTACACACCACTAGGCAAATATAACCTCACAAGCCCCGCTGCAAAAGAAACTTACACTCAAATTGGTACTTAGTAACAAACTGAGTGCATCTCTTTTGACATTTACATTTTTTGCATGGGGGCTTAGGGGGATAGAACCACTGACTATACAATTGTGACTGTAGAATGTCATCTGTAACTGGCACACAAAGTCTATACTTGTGCAACGGCGAGTCCTGAGGCCCGCTGCGGCGAGGCCTACACTCCACTAGGCAAATATAACTTAAGAAGCCCCGATGCAAAAAAACATTTCTATTGTTAGAAAGAATAAAGTGCATCTCAATTGATATTAACATTTTTTATATCGGGGCTTTGAGGAATAATTAACTGACTATACATGATATTATTATGTGACTACAATGTCAACCGTAACTCGGGAACATTCGTATGTATGACAGCTGCAAGATGCATCGAGCTTGAAGTGCTGTGTCAAGATTTACCCAACATATAACTCTCTCTCATTCACTACTATTATCTCAAATGAAAGTGTGAGCAAGAAGTGTGTATATTTTCAATGACTAATTGACTATGGGTTTAACTGTAACTGGATTGCCAATCGTTTCCCAATCAAAATGCTGCAAAATGTAGCGTAGTGCCATCCGGTTCAGCTGTCAAATTAATACCCACAAAATTATGTTCCTGTCAGTACGTAAGGCCCACTGCATGGAATTTTCGGTCAAACTGCCTAGGGAAAATTCAAAATTTATTTTGTGAAAAGAAACACATCTTACAATTATACCACGTTACTTGCAAAAAGTCAAGATCATATTGTAAGGTGTGTTTTAATTGCAATAAAACTTAGAAGATCATTGGGTCATATAAATCAAACATGAATTATATGCTATGTAAATATTATTCGTACAAAATGACGACCTAGTAAATGAACTGAAATATATTAGAATCTTCGTAAACTATACTAACCTAAATCAATTATTTTATGTGTCTACTTCTCAAGTATAAACTATTAGTACAACAGCAATACTACCTTTCCTTCACTGATTTACCTACTATTTATTTGGTCATCACAGACTATATTATATATACAGGGTGCTTCCTGTAACAGGAGCAATAAATTAAACTAAACGCTGTACTCCTCAAACTGACCAACATTTGTTCAGCAACTTTTAAAAATTATGAATCCTTTAGACTTCCTCTTTTTCATACAAAATAAATATTGCCTTCAATGTACGCTGACATCAGTGTGTTTGACGTTGCTTGACACGTTTTAAACATAACAAAATTTGCAATACATTGCGTCTTAGAATAAACTTTAAAGTGTAATAAAAATCAAAACATGAGTTATTTTCAAAAGTTGCTGAACAAATGTTGATCAGTTTGAGGAGTACAGCCTACAGTTTAATTTATTGCTCCTGTTACAGGAAGCACCCTGTATATGTATGTAGTTTATTTCTTTTCTTTTTTTTTCGCAATTTAAAACGGTTAGATTTTTCTCAATTTACTGCCTACGTCCTACAATGGCCTACATAAAGTATCATTCTATGGAACTTGCTAACTATGTAAACAAACCCCCATATTGAAATTGTCTCTGAATGTCAATTTACTAGTGACTTTTGTTTACATAGTTATCAAGTTCCATAGAATGACACTTTAGTTACATGTAGTTTCGAGTTAAGTACCTCTTTTATTTAAAACCCATTTGATCGAAAACGAAATAAGTAAAGACGATATTGAATATATTACCATTTCACCCGTTCAAATCAGATGTTCACATTGTGAATTAATTATAGCAACGAGTACTATTACTATGTATATGTCGGCGGCCGATCGTAAGATCAGGCATATCGTGAAATTCCTAGGCATATCGTGAAACGTGAAAATCTTTGACCCGTTCCCTGAGTCGACGGAGCTATTTCTGGGCAGTTTGCCCTTCGGGCATCTAAAGCAACGTAACTAACCTATCCTACCTATATATTGGTTTAATGTCACTATCGTCAAAACATTACACAGGAACATTACGATCTGCCTGATCTTACGATCGGCCGCCGACATATACAAAAAGTTCTAACACTCATTGACATAACGGCTATTTTGGGCTAACTTATATGCGTGTGTTTTTCTTCTATCTAGCATAACACGTGTCAATATTGCGATTCGTTTACGCAGTTTCGTTGTTGCGCACTTTCTCTTGGTTGTAATATTTAAAGCAACGTCGTAGCAACATTTTACTTTTATATACGTTTGTAAGACCATCAAGACCATGTGTTAAAATTTTTGAAGTGAAAAATACTTTAGCGGCGCTGGGCACTCTTTTGGAGGTGGGGAAAAAATGATAAACTCGAGACAGCGTAAGGCGATCACGTGACCGTAAGGTTTAGATGGCCACTCATATCAATAAAGAAAAACTCAATGACATAATTCAATAAAGCTACATCTTGATGAAATCGCTAATAAAAGTTAGCTAGTACTGGTGAATATAACTCAAAATATCATGACCAAAATATATTTAGATGCGAGGTCTGCAAGGTAACTTTACAATTTCTATTCGAATTTTAAACAATTAACGCTACAAATTTGAATTTCGAATTTTAAACAAGCTCACTGACCAGCAATTTCGCAACTAAAGTTTTTCAATAGAAAGGAGGATGGGTCAATTATACATAGTGCTGCAGACATTTTGGACTAGTCATTGAGTTTTCACTTCTGTCGGCACTCCCGGAGTGCAACCCGTTGTTTTTTAGTCATGGAAACAACCAGATACTTCTCAATTATTTCAAATTTCAATGCACAGTAAACGCCTTACAATTTCCTATATAATGAGTCTTTTCTTTACGTCAGATAATATATAATTGCTATAATCTTTACCCGCTTCTTAAAGCTTTTTTATTTTGTTTTTGTACTTCTTTGTTTAAAACACTTTTTTTGTGTAGAATCTTATTCACTTTCAACATCCACTGAAAATATACTATACCTATTTCCTCTTTTACAATTACAACTACAAACCGGCTTTTCAAATTACAAATTATGTACTAACCCAGGGGGGTGTCACTCCGCAGTTTAGGTACATTTGGCCGGCGCGCCCATCGGACTGGCGTATAGCAGTGGGCTGCCGCTCGGCGTGCACGATAGTCGTGTCACGTGGCGCTCGCGCAAAATTGAAAATACACAATGGCTTCGAAACTTACTTCCGCGAGAATCAGACATGCTATCTTCGGATAACAAATGTATGTTTACATAATCAACGTTTGTAATTCCTACATATTTTACTTAAAACCAATAAATCAGTGGGTATAGGTATAAAAACTTGTCAAGTGATAACCCCGCGCCGACACTCACAGCTCGGTCATAAAACTGCGGCGCGCAAAGGAGATTCACGGTTCGTGCGCGGTTATAAGTTTCAATTTTGCTTGCAGGCGGCGATATAGGTGTAATTTTATACCTAAACCTGACTTTTGCGAAGGAGTGAATTTTCTGTACGGTAGTACTATTAGTTATTCTGTGACTAACCTGACGTCACTGACATGACAGAACAGGCCGGCCTAACGGCCAAGTTATTCACGTTTTCCTTTTTCTTTGTCCATCTCTATTCTTGGAATGTGAAACCTATAATTATTCCGCCACATGAAAACAATGTATCAACTGTACTACTTATATTTAATTGTCACAGTAATTGTATTAAATGGAAATATCTTGCCTGGAGTTTCAAGTTACAATTGTTACAAATTAACGACTGCCTTGTTCCTTCTTGCCGATAGGTATGTACTATAAGCGCCACTATTAAAGTGGAGTCCAGACGAGACAATTTTTCGCCAATCTGATGAAATTGTCCGATCGAATCAGGCCATGCGGACGCAAACGCAAACGCCAATTGTATTCCCGATCAAATCAGCAGGTGCGGACACAAAAATGCCAATTTTCGTAGTTAGAAGCCGGGGTTTTAAAATTGGTGATTAAATTGTGTACGTGTGGACGCTAGATGACATTGGCGCTAATTATTTTCCTGGTCAAATCGGTCGATTTGCCCAGCTCGTCTGGACACGGCTTAACCTTCCATTACAGGTTCACCACCTTAGGTCTTTAGTAAAACTAAATGTAACAATACTATACCTGTAGATACCTACATGATAATATATGTGTAAATTGCGTGATTTCTTGGCATGAGACGAACCGTTTATTTGGCATTTGCTTGCGGTGAAATGCATTTATTTTAATGTATACGTCGCTCTATGTCATGTAGGGATAGATCGAACTTTTACTGCACTAGTCGAAACATCAAGACTTTTAGTTTAAATATATTATACGTAAGAGCTTATATATTGAACTTTTAATACACGCTGACAAGCTAAATTCTTGCAATAGCAATGACAGTGGGGCGTATACGCCCGTGCTATATTTTTTCGGGACCTTTTTTGCGACCTCCTGACGACCGGTGCCCTACAATGTAATACAGTCAGCTGCAAATAAAAGGTATCTCCCCTACATAGAAATTTAAATGCGAAGGTGCTAAGCTAATAGTATTGCTGACTGTACATAGGACTCATTGGACCTAAAGTCTATTTTTTTATTCGGTAGACTAAAATGACATTTCATAGTATGAACATAAAATGTCATTTCATACTATGAAATGTCATTTAAGTCTACTGAATAAAAAAATAGACTTTACACAATCTTAATATCTGTAGTAAGGACAAGTTACCTACTTAATAACGACGTTATTCATAAACGTCTGCTAAGTTAATCAGCTGATGATCGTCGTTTGTCCCTCTCTATGGCATAACGACAGATGGGGGCAAACGACGATCATCAACTGATCAAACTAGCAGCCGTTTATAAATAACGCCATAAATGATTATCTACTTCCCGGCTACACTGCACTAACTTCTTATCTGTACAAAGAATGGCTAAGTGCAGTACAATGATTTATAACTCAAGATAGGTTATAGGCGTTCCAAAATTGAAGCGCTAACTTGTGACAAATTGGACAAGTTTCCTTTAGACGCGGCTGGACAAGCGAGAAATGTGCACGTGCTAACAAGCTCCCGCACACCGAAAGAGAAAGAGACGACCTTATGTTTAACAACGAGTGTGACAAAGATGGATGTAATGAGAAAACTAATCAAAAATAACAGATTTCTTCGTAGGCACAGAAATACATATGGAAGTATTTTTTGTGCTTCTCAAGTACGAGTATAACCTATCTATGCTTATATAATATCATTGGTGCAGTAGCCGCAAAATGATTTGAAAGCATTGTCTGCTTACGTAAAGCATAATAAAAGCAAGCATAATTGAAAGGATGTCTCTATGATCCTTTTGAGAATAGTTCATAACTTTGTACATACTTGCAATGGGGTGAGACGTAACTTTAGATGTAGTCAACGTTTATGTGTATTGGTAGGGTTACAGTGAACTATTTTGAAAACTATCGTAGGGTGGGTTAGCATTGTATCTGCCTTCAAAGAGTATAGCAAAATTGATTGCACGGATTTTTATCACACAAGATTCATATTCTTAGTGATTGGTACAGTCCGTACTTTGCAAGTTTAGAAGAACCAAGCCCTATTCTGTGACCGGTGCCCTGTTTATCAAAAGTTTGTAACTTGTAATACAAGTGGAGGTCCCTTTCTAACGAAAGCCGTCAAAAAGGGACTACCACTTATATTACAAGTTACGCTTTTGATAAACATGGCACTGCTATATAGCACCGTGGCAGTCAGTTTTACAAGCTCCGCATGTTTTAGCGATGTTTCAAACTAAATATATTTTGAGTTGTCCATACTTGCCTGAACCGGATAGACAATTTTACAATCTACGAAGTGAATGAATGGTGAATAAAAAGCTTATTTTTATAAAGTTTATGGCAATATGTTCCATGCTAGTGCAGCTCGGATAGACAACATGAAGTTTAGAGATTCAAAATATCGATTGAGGATGAGGAGTGGTATTTCGATATTTTCGATCTTTGAACTTCGCGGTATTGTATATAACTATCAGCACAGAATAAATAATAGTACTGCCGCTATCAGGTACGATTGCGTTTGTCTGTAGTAGTTGCTAAGGGGGCGATAAGTTCAAAATGATCTGAGCACAACTATATTGTCCAGCTATAGTTCGTTTTTTTAGCATTAGAAAGAAGGTAAGCGATCTTGACATATTTTAATTGAAAAACGCTTTTTAAAAATCAGTAACTTATACTTATGAAAGCAGAAGAATGTAAATAATCGTATTAGATTCATAATTGTTACATATTTGCCGTGACTTATTTTTAAAACATGTTTTTCAATTAAAAGACACATCAAGATTGTTTACCTTTTTTCTAATGCTAAAAAAAACGAACTATAGTAAGAGCGTGTGCAGATCATTTGGACTGCCTCGACCACTTAGCTGACTGAACATAAACACAATCTGGCTCAGACTTTGTAATTAACAATTGTTTGTCTATTCGACCATTATCTCGTAATATTACTTAGTTTATTTAAGATTTATTGAATTATTAGCGAATTTTCAAATGTCACTATTTTTTATGTATTTTGGCTGTATTTTGTCATCACAATCTGCTCCAACAACTGTCTTTAATAAATTATATTGATTGAGCATCTCTTTTTGGCTTTATAAGAATTGTTTAATATTATAGTGTCCCCTACTTAAATATGTTGATATGTGAAATGCAACATTTTCGTCTGACACTGCTATAGTAAACTTGTACAGAGATTTATAATGAGTATGCTCAAAACATAATTTAAAAAATACCGTAAGTTTATTAGATTAACTGGCTACTGGTACTTTGTTGTAACCAGTATAGTAAAATGCCAACCTGTATGATTTAATTACTTATAATAATTAAACGAAATTATCTGTAATGTATATTGTAAGTAAAAATGAATCTTTATGGTTAGTGTGCACTAAGTTAACGGACTCATTTATATTTGATCAACATTAAGATCTAGAAAACTGATAACAAAATTGCTGTTTGCTTACAACTTAGATTCTCAATCTTTGTCAAGTCTGTTTAAATTCTTAATGCTGTATGTCTTGGCTAACAAACCTCTGTTAATCCTGATGATTCGTCCAGAATTTGTAAACTTAAGTTACATTGTAAGTGGTTTGGCAAATCAATGTAGGTAAATTACACAATGAGAATGTTAATTAATTATTAATCATAGAATAACAATAAAGTAAATGCGTTTGGATGCGAAGCAGTTGTTTTTTTCATCTTTCACACCAAATATTTGCCGTTTTTTGGCTAATGAATGCTGCACTATACGAGAGAAACAGAACTTGCTTTAGTGGCTGCAATTAGAACGTAGCAAGCACTGTAGCAAGTGATTGTTAAATATGCTCTTCGGCTGCAATGTCTAAACGTAAGGAAGTGGCCAAAGTCGACCGAAGGGCTTAGTAGCCACCATATATAGCTGGTCAACCAAATCTGGTCAGTAAAAAAAGGCGAAAAATTCAAATTTTCTATGGGACGATATCCCTTCGCGCCTACATTTTCAAATTTGCCGCCTTTTTCTACTGACGAGATCTGCTTGACCAAGTATATGTGTGGTTCCAATGAAAAACTTATTCATACAAAAGCGTACAGACATGACTTTAAAAGGAATCTAAACAGGCAAGTAATTATAACTACCAGTTTGGTATGTTTTCTTTTTAGATGGCACTAATTTTAAATTTGTATAAATCTCATTGTCGTATCGAGTTAGCCAATATTAGCAAATGAAATGTGAACATAGCTCGAACATTCTTATGTTATCTGTGCTTGCATATGTCAATGTCAACAACAAACTTTTTTTCACAATACATTCCATTCTACTGCATTCGACTGTTAGTGACTAATTCGATTCTAATTTGTTTTCTTTAAAGAAATTAACAGGATAACTTAATATTTATTTCCTCATAAACTATACAATGAGCTGTGTGAGTGAGCTATCTCAATCGAACGAGTATCTGAGTTTTCGAAGTAGTATACCGTTAAGGAAAATCGTTGTTGATTCAGACAGTTCCAAGGTTACAAATAATTTTCGTACTTTATACGTTTACCGTGTTATTTATTTTTCGTTTCTATATTTACATAGTATCAGTGTTAATCAATTGTTTACCATTCAGGCATGGCGGATATTCGATTCTGGTCCGAAGTCGGTCGCATGTCCCTTGATATGTTTACCGCCCGTTTCTGGCACGGCCGATGTTTTCTACAAGCAGGTGATGGGCCTGGCTTCTAGGGGGGTTCGTGTGATATCCGCGGAACCCCCGCCTTACTGGAATATGAAGGAGTGGTGTGATGGATTCAAAAGACTGATTGACTACCTAGAGCTGGACAAGGTGCATATTTTTGGAGCTTCCTTAGGTGAGTTTATTGACGAAGTTCTAACTATCATCATCATCCTCCTAGCGTTTGTCCTGTACTGTGACGGGGCCGCTTTCCTACTTTTCTCCTTCCACTTCGCTCTATCCTGGACATCGGTTTCTGCTAACCCACAGGCATTTAAATCTTTGGCGATGACATTACGCCACCGCTGCCTTGGTTTGTCCCTCCTGTTCGGGCCTGGTAAGGCGAAGCTAAGGGCTCTGTCACCTACGTATTCAGGCGGCCTTCTTTTGACATGCCCAAACCACCTCAGCCGACTTTCTTGGAGCTTATCGGCGACATTCTAACTATGCTATGTTCTATTGTAGTAGACCAATAGGATTAGTTGGCTTAAATTCATATTGGAAATCAGGTTGTTACCAATTAAACAACTTGAATATTCCTGCTAATTACAGTCAAAACAAATTAACTTTAATCACTTAATTAATGTTAATAATAGGAAGCTGGTTAGTAATGGCATTGAGTATTGCTTCAACTATTTTTAAATGGTAACCAGCTAAAATTAATAAAACTGATATCTGGTAGTCTGACAAAAAAGAGTAGTAATTAAAAAGTGGCAACACAGTAGTGTCATCCTGTTTTTCTTAAGCCCCGTCTTCATATCGCGCGGCAAATTATCGAACATTGGCATTGGCGCGGCTGCCGCGCGAGCCAATGTTCGATAGCTTAGATTGATTTGAAAGGGACGACACTACAGTATTGGCACTTTTTAAATTCTACTCTTTTTTGCCAGACTGTACATGATAGCTCACCCAAAATATGTGTAAATAATTTTAGTTTGTGAGATTCTGCAATCCTGCTTCATATTTTTTTGGTTTAAGATGTTTATTTCTCACAAGATTACAAGAATAATCACTTCCTGAGAAATACATGTTTACACTAACATAATACTAAGGAGAGGATAATTAATCATTATACAAAAATTACAAAGCCAATTCTAAACAACTAAGTATACAACTATCTAAAACTATTCTATTACTTATTAAATATAAAGCGGGTAGATATAAGCAACGAGACATGCATGCGCTGCTACTAAGTAGCATTATAACAGGATCGGTTAAACAAGACTAGTATCTAGTGGTTAACCGTCGGTTACGATCGGTGGGTTAATTACATTAACATTATAGTTTACACAAACATAATATTTTTGTACATATTTATCATTGTTTTTATATGTTTTTTTAAATGTTATAGAGTTTTAGCGTTACCTATAATTATATTATATTTTATTTTAGTTTTACAAAGCTATAAATTAAAAATCAAGGTAAGTGTTAAAAATATATTGTTTAAGCGCCTTTTTGAACATTTTCATGGATTTTGCGTCTTTAATGTCTTTTGGTAATATAACACTTTAAATGTTGAAGATAGTACCATGTATTATTTACTCATCCTATTTGTTTGATTATAATATTGCAGGTGGATTTCTAGCCCAAAAATTTACAGAGCTAACACTGAACTGCCCCCGGGTTGCATCGCTAATACTGTGCAACTCGTTCACCGACACCTCAGTGTTTGAGTTCAAGGACTCCTCGGCCCTCTTCTGGCTTCTCCCCTCCATGGTGTTAAAGAGGATGCTTATGGGAAATTTCTCGGCAGAGAAAGCTGACAGAAGAATCATTGAGGCTATTGATTTTATGGTTGAGAGAGTGAGTATTCTTTTCTAATTTCAGCAACTGCCAGCCGAAAGAATAAGAATAAATTTATTTATAATAAGTAACAAATACAGTAGCATGCACAAAAAGTGTCCGGTAAGCCCCAAACTAGGCTGAGCCTGTATCTTGGGACTCAATATAAAGAAAAACAACCATTTTATCTTTTATATGTGCTTGTGGTCAAAAATGGCATGTTCAAACCTCGGTTGCCCTGAATAGACCAAATAAATATTCTGGTTTAAACTTTTACGATTTTTACTCATTATTCGAAACGTCGGACGTAAATTTAAAACTTAATTTTAATGAAATGCTTCATTAATATTCCTTTGACATTTCACTCAATAAGTATAGGTCAATAGAAACAGTTGTACATACTTGCACATGCATATATTTATCTACACGCAATTCATAAATTGAATAGGTAGGACAAAATAACATGCAAGTTACTACAACATATGGGAATAACAACTTGTGTTGTGGAATAGCAATATATTGCATTGCTTACATAAGTTATATGTAGTACCATAATATAGAATACTTGAAAAATAATAAGTATTTGCTTCATTGTTTAAAATGTATATATTGGTATGATAATGTGACGTAATCACCTTGTCATATTTTATCAATCTTATCATTGTTGTAATGTCAAAATTAGGTCAAAGTTTATGTTTTTAGAGGCATATCAATTTGATAATATTTGATTTGTAAACAATACGCCTGATAAAGTTAATTTTTACTACAAAATTTACAGTCATTATACTCATTATGAATTGACGCAGAAACTACAAAAACTATTCTAAAATTAATTAAAATAAATAAAATATTGGTAATTTGACTAATTTGCATAAAATATTTTTGATGGTCTGAATAAAATACAAAACAGATTATTGAGATAATTGTGTGTAATATTTAAACAGTGATCGCCGTGATCGGTGTTTTGCTTGCCACTCAGGGTGAATGACCTCAATTACTCCTTATTTGATATGTATCAAGTATCATTAAACTATACTACATACACTTATAATATAAGTAGCATTTATTTCGATTTAGCTTTTGTATGCCATATCCCGTATGTATGAACGTACCACACAATTTGGAGTAAATGCGACTGACATAAGGTTCCCTCGGCAGTTTTAGCAAGCCGAAGGGTAGCCTTTTGCCCATTTTGGCGGCCGCCCGGGGCATTTGCCCCTCTGACAAAGGCATACAAGGGTGAGATATTGCGGGTTGAAAGGCGTATCCAATATCCATATTACTATTTCAACTTGACATTGACTTGAAATAAATTATATCTACGAATTCCTTAAAAAACACGGGAGAAAAATTTGATCCCGTAAAGTTTCAAAAAAGTCGTCAACAAGAAGTTGTGTAAAAAAGGAAAAGTTAACTTGACATTTGTTTCCTTTTGAGGTACGGAACCCTAAAAATGCAGTAAAATTACCATCTGGGTTTAGAACCCGCAACCTTCGTATTGAAACCCGAACGCTACCGCTAGGCTGCCAGCGCTTTTCTCTAATATTAATTAATCTTCCAGCTAGAATCCCTGAACCAATCGGAGCTAGCCTCGCGGTTAACCCTCAACTGCACACCGGGCTACATGCAGCCGCACCTCCTGAGCGCGCTGCCGGTGACCGTGATGGACGTGTGGGACGAGTGCGCGCTCAGCCCGCAGGTCCGGGAAGACCTGTACAAGTCGTACCCGCAGGCCAAGCTGGCGCATCTCAAGAGCGGCGGCAACTTTCCCTATCTGAGCAGGAGCGATGAAGTCAATTTGCATTTATTGGTAAGTTTACCTAGCTGTTACTATCATTTTTGAACAAGGCTCTCGATTAGGTTGTGTTTTTTTTATCGCAAACTAAGGCTCTCTCTCACAGAGAAGATCTGTGCCCAGCAGAGCAGTTGGACATACGAGGGGACTAGGGGAGGCTGAAATATTCGCGGCCTAAGCTAGAAAAAAAAGAATAAAACTATGATTCTTTTTCCCCGCCTCTTTGGCAGTTTAAATATTGCCGCCATTACTAACTCTTTTGTTTTCTAAGGCCGCGAACTTTTCAGTCGCCCCTCGTAGGCTTATTTAGGTATCCTATTGTTATTTTATTATAGAGAAAGAATAATACTTATTTAATAAAATGCAAAATAATGTAGCCCAAAATTGGACAACTGTTTTAGTGGCTGGATTGTCTAACAACACTTATCGGCCCTGCGGCAGTGCCCATGCAACGTTTAAAGCCTATCTGCTTGGCCAATTAACACATTCATTGTCACCCAGCCACACAAGACATCCGCGCCAGGCCACAAAAATTTAGTCATATTATAAAGCTACCACGATCCCGACTATCGGGTAGGGTTTGCAATCCGGATCCGCGGATCTTCGCATACATTTCAGATCCGTCGTGCAAACCCTTCTATCGGGTCGCCCGGCCTGGGAACAAAATCACAAAATACCCGATAGAGACAAACCAAAGAAAGTCTGCAGCGCTAGATTAAAAGTAGTTTTTAAAAATCAGTATGCGACAACACCACAGAAAATGGATTAAATAGTCTTGATACTTGTGAAATTTCTACCATATTTACCGTCTATGAAAAAATTAAGCTGTATGCACAGCTTAATTTTTATGGTAAAATAAATTTCATTCCAACAATAGATGTCACTATTAATATGTAGACATATACTAATATTGATAAATAATATTGGGAGAATGTGACATTTGGCTTCATCAAAATTAATAAGCTTTTGTAATATCCGCGACGGCGGTAAATAGGTACAGAGGGCCTACCGCGAACACCGAAGTTCTCAATATGCGAGCATCTTTCTCTTTTACTCCCATTAAGGCGTAATTAGATTGACAGAGAAATTGCCCGCAATTTGCGAACTAAAGTTTTCGGAAAAACGAAATAAACCATTAAAACAATAAACATATATTAAAAATTAATTTTAGCTTTAACTAGTAGGTACCCATGCCGTGAGCATAAGCATGGAGGTTGTGGGTTCGAGCTCAAAACCCGGCTAGTACCAATGAGTTTCTCGAAATGTTAGAGGAAGTTCATAAGTATGCCTATACCTATTAGGTGTGTTCAATTTGCTGTGAAACCTTAGTCTAAACCAATATTATATTATCTAAGTAGGTACATATGGTGAAGTATTAAGATGTTTCATTCACCCGTCATCAACTCCAAATTTTGTAAACATTGTCGTTTTTCAGCTTGAATCGCCTCGTGCTGACTTTTTACAAGTGTAAAATTATTCGTCATGGGGAAAAGTAACTCCCGCACGCCGGTTTTGTAAGGTTTCACCATGTTTATTCCGTTCATCACAAAACACAATGAATATTTAAACGATTTTGACAAACACATACCATAGTGCATGACGTTTACTGACTGCTTAAAAAACATTGCCATATGTAGTTTTTTAATTCGATGTCAAATTATTGCGCTGCAGACTTTCTTTGGTTTGTCTCTAGTCGGATTTTCACCACTAACTTTTTCGACGCCGTGTCAAACACAAAAACTGTCACGCTGACGCCACGTCACCGAAGTGTCAAAACTGAAATTGAACTTTATGCACGGAGGTATATGTTGCTCTGTGGTCTGTGAACCTACGGTGCGGATATATCGGTCATTGGCGTCCAAAAGATTAAGCCATGGCACACCATTTCCACGTCCTATTTCAGATCCACCTCCGAAAGTTCGACAACACGGAGTTGTCGGCCTCATACCTCAGCCTGCACCGGCTGCCGGCGCCCGACCAGCCTGAAGAGGGCACGGTCAGCTACTTCAACCAACGAGACAAGTTCGTCAAGATCTCTTGAATAACTATCGTGGCTATCTAAAGACCACGTTGTCGTTTGTCTATACACCGTGTTTTTTTTTATTTCAGTTAATTTCAAGGGTGCATTCCTGAGCTTAAATCAAGTAACTTCCTCAAAGACACCGATATTCTAATTAACTCCATTTCGGAGATAATCAATAATTTATTTTTTTGCTATAAGGCCTCTACAAGCGTGTACACTTGCCTTAGGGCCGGTTTACATATTGATTAGTGTTTAGAATGAGTTCATACATTTGCTACTAAACTTAAGTACAATCTCGGTCGATCGATGTTCGAAATTACATTGATATGTCACAGATTTCAATTGATTGGTTGAGTTAAATGTAATGCCCGTGTTACAACAACGCTATATGCTACAATTAATTAGTTTTTAAACATATTTTTTTTTTGTAAAAAAAGCAAAAAAAAATATTTTATGCCATAGCTATGCCATTTAGTTCTCTTAAACGTACTTAACCATACCCCGAAGTTAACGGAATTCAATAAAAACACGGTGTATTAGGGGTTGTTTGCAGTGATGTTAAGGGGTCCACTGATTAACAGTCCGCCGGACGATATCGGCCTGTCAGTTAGAACAAAAACTTGACAGCTCCGAACAACTGACAGGCCGATAACGTCCGGCGGACTGTTAATCAGTGGGCCCCTTTAGGGAGAAATCGTCCAGAGCTGATATACAGCTCGGCCGAATTTCACCTTCCCATAAAAACGGAGTTTCGTTCTCATTTTAAAACTACGTGTTGGATTGTAATGAAACTTAGCACATACAATTACATGAGGTATATATGCCTGTAATTAGTTTAAATGCTCCAGCTTATAAAACAAATGAATAATGCAAAAACAAGTTTTGTATGAAAAACATAAATTCGCTTTAACATTTAACTGGTATCTGAAGCCAACATAATGACTATAACCTGTTTTGGGAGCCTAAATCAATAAAAAAAAATTCAATTTATACAATTATAAGAAGGGATATTTGGGTTGGCAAAGTTTTGGGGAATCACAACCACATTAAAAATCACCGCCTTAGAAAGAAGAGCCTAAAATGTTGTTTTCAAGGGTCTGAGAACTCTCAAATGTAAATTATTGGCCGACTTGAAGAGCCGCAATTGGACCTTACCCCTGTTATAGACGAACGACAAAAGTGGTACAGTCAGCAGCAGAAGTTGCTAAGCGGGCGAGGTGTTCAAAATGATCTTGACGCGACAAGGTAATTTTGAACACCTCGCCCGCTTAGCAACTTATGCTGCTGACTGTACAGTCAGTAGCAGAAGTAGCTAAGCAGGCAGGTATTTGAAATCACCTGCACATACACTCTTAGGGTCTCCCCAAACTTATCGACGCGGGATCGGCAATGCCAATAGAAATGAAACTTTATGTCCACGCAATAAGAGCGAAAAAGACGCCGACGCGTCGGCCGTCGACGGCTGAACGGAGCCGAACCGTACCTTACCTGTTTATGCTGTTTACTATCGGCTTTCGCCGAATCCGCGTCGATAAGTTTGGGGAGACCCTTACTCGCCAACTATAAAGCTGTGCTCAGCTCGTTTTAAACACTGCACCCGCTTACCCACTTCTGCTGCTGACTGTATGGTTGTTTGACGACGAACATTAACTTTAATTACTCTGTGTGCCTATAAACGCTAGGTTTAAGTTAAAATGCTTTATACTGGAATATTAAGTCATGTTATAATCTTTATGGACGGTATAGGATACCAAATAGTTAAATAAATATTTATTTTGGGAGGCTAAGTTAGAAATTGATTAGAAAAAAAATGATATTAGGGATAAAAACACACATAATATTCAAATTCTGTTAATAATCTATACGAAAATAATTCCTTACGTTAAAGATAAGTAGTTTTTGACAATAAATTAATACTTACTCGTACATGTGAATTAATTAACGTTTGTGAACAACGATATAATTATAATTATTTGACTAAGTAGGCTAAGTACATAAAGAAATGCAAAATTTAAATGTGCCAAAAATTGCTTGCCAAACAAAAACTAGTACCTACATCTGCAACTAGGTACTTGAGAAACGAAATTAGGCTATAGATATTTTCTATATCACAGTAGTATATTCCTCAGTACATATATAGATGAAGAGACCTATTATTATTTCTCAGTAGGTTAGACTGTGATCAAAGTACTTATGATTTGCACTACTGATATATTCTCAATATTGACGTCTTTTATAAAAACGAGTGTGTAAAAGACGCTACTAAAGTTATATCGACTACATTCTATGAATTATGTTATATTTTACTTTTTATAAGTCGTTATAAAAATCAAACATTAATTGTATTTAAAAACGTTGTACTTTATAAGACTGCAATATTGGCTGAGTGAAAATTATTGACTATACAAATATACTTTTATACACCAATCGTCTTTTATTTTGTACTTCTTACAATTTTTTTTTTGTTATTTTTAATATGTCTTTTTGATGTTGTGTTTTTGAGTTTACTACTATATGTACAGTCAGCAGCAGAAGTTGCCAAGCGGGCCAGGTGTTCAAAATAAGCTTGACGCGACTTTATTTTTAAGAGAATAAGAGCGTGTCAACGTAATTTTGAACACCTCGCCCGCTTAGCAACTTCTGCTGCTGACTGTACTACAATTTTTGAGGTAGACAAAAACAAAGTATCAATTAACGTAAATTTATTAACAAGCCAATCTACTGCTACTAAGATTATGTTTCCCTTTCTAACTTTAGTTCTTTCTGCTCTTTCTTTTGTGCTTGTAGTGCCTTCTCTCTCTCCTCGTCATCGGAGAAGTATTCCGCTAGGCTGTCTTCTTCTTTCGCTACGGGTTGGTCCGCGAGGGAGCCCTTTTCTGTTAAAGCGTGGAGTTTGAGTAGGGGGTCGTCGTACGGCTCGGCGATATCTGCTTGCTGCGCTTGGAGATTGTGTTGTGAGACGGTGGAGTATATTGACATTGCCTGCAATTGACAAAATATTTTTGTTTAGTTGTGCTACATAATTAAAGACTATGACTGTAGACTGTAGATTTGTTATGAATACACGTGTGAATAGGTAATTCGCAATTCCTCTCGATTTAACCTCTCAGTTCCCAGTGGCTCCAATACGAGTCGGAATTGTATGGATTTGAGAGGTCCTGGGAAATGAGGGGTTAAAACACTCCCTTCGGTCCTGTTTTAATTTATCGCCACTCGTTTCGAATTTCCTCTTTTCGGCACTTGTATCGTAAATAACTATTTTCGGCGTTTAAAGCCGATGATTTTTCTTGTCATATTTTTGACCAGTTGTCACAGAAAAACAAACTCCTATACCTGCAAATCTGCTGAAAACTCGCGTTTGTATGCGAGAACGGTGAATAATTTGGTATCATCTTGGATCGTCCCATTCGTTTTTCGTCAAGTTCTTAAATTAGTCCTATTCTGCTTTCGTCACCCATTCTACATTCGTCACAATCGTCAGTGGCTTTCAATTTAGAATGAGTGACGAAAGCAGAATAGGACTAATTTAAGAACCTGACGAAAAACGAATTGGACGACCCAAGACGATACCAATAATTTCATGGAATGTTCCACGCCGTTACCTGCGCGACTAAATTGGGGACGTCTCCCGCGTTGGCGGGCAGGATGAGCGTGTTGTTGGTGCGCGCGAGCTTGTTGAACGCGGCCACGTACTGCTCGGCCAGGGTGAGTGACGCCGCGTGACGGGAGTCCTGCAAGTTACCTGCGCGACTAAATTGGGGACGTCCCCCGCGTTGGCGGGCAGGATGAGCGTGTTGTTGGTGCGCGCGAGCTTGTTGAACGCGGCCACGTACTGCTCGGCCAGGGTGAGTGACGCCGCGTGACGGGAGTCCTGCAAGTTACCTGCGCGACTAAATTGGGGACGTCCCCCGCGTTGGCGGGCAGGATGAGCGTGTTGTTGGTGCGCGCGAGCTTGTTGAACGCGGCCACGTACTGCTCGGCCAGGGTGAGTGACGCCGCGTGACGGGAGTCCTGCAAGTTACCTGCGCGACTAAATTGGGGACGTCCCCCGCGTTGGCGGGCAGGATGAGCGTGTTGTTGGTGCGCGCGAGCTTGTTGAACGCGGCCACGTACTGCTCGGCCAGGGTGAGTGACGCCGCGTGACGGGAGTCCTGCAAGTTACCTGCGCGACTAAATTGGGGACGTCCCCCGCGTTGGCGGGCAGGATGAGCGTGTTGTTGGTGCGCGCGAGCTTGTTGAACGCGGCCACGTACTGCTCGGCCAGGGTGAGTGACGCCGCGTGACGGGAGTCCTGCAAGTTACCTGCGCGACTAAATTGGGGACGTCCCCCGCGTTGGCGGGCAGGATGAGCGTGTTGTTGGTGCGCGCGAGCTTGTTGAACGCGGCCACGTACTGCTCGGCCAGGGTGAGGGACGCCGCGTGACGGGAGTCCTGCAAGTTACCTGCGCGACTAAATTGGGGACGTCCCCCGCGTTGGCGGGCAGGATGAGCGTGTTGTTGGTGCGCGCGAGCTTGTTGAACGCGGCCACGTACTGCTCGGCCAGGGTGAGGGACGCCGCGTGACGGGAGTCCTGCAAGTTACCTGCGCGACTAAATTGGGGACGTCCCCCGCGTTGGCGGGCAGGATGAGCGTGTTGTTGGTGCGCGCGAGCTTGTTGAACGCGGCCACGTACTGCTCGGCCAGGGTGAGTGACGCCGCGTGACGGGAGTCCTGCAAGTTACCTGCGCGACTAAATTGGGGACGTCCCCCGCGTTGGCGGGCAGGATGAGCGTGTTGTTGGTGCGCGCGAGCTTGTTGAACGCGGCCACGTACTGCTCGGCCAGGGTGAGGGACGCCGCGTGACGGGAGTCCTGCAAGTTACCTGCGCGACTAAATTGGGGACGTCCCCCGCGTTGGCGGGCAGGATGAGCGTGTTGTTGGTGCGCGCGAGCTTGTTGAACGCGGCCACGTACTGCTCGGCCAGGGTGAGGGACGCCGCGTGACGGGAGTCCTGCAAGTTACCTGCGCGACTAAATTGGGGACGTCCCCCGCGTTGGCGGGCAGGATGAGCGTGTTGTTGGTGCGCGCGAGCTTGTTGAACGCGGCCACGTACTGCTCGGCCAGGGTGAGGGACGCCGCGTGACGGGAGTCCTGCAAGTTACCTGCGCGACTAAATTGGGGACGTCCCCCGCGTTGGCGGGCAGGATGAGCGTGTTGTTGGTGCGCGCGAGCTTGTTGAACGCGGCCACGTACTGCTCGGCCAGGGTGAGTGACGCCGCGTGACGGGAATCCTGTAAAATTAGGTATTACATTACAAAAACCGGCCAAGTGCGAGTCGGACTCGCGCACGGAGGGTTCCGCACCATCAACAAAAAATAGAGCAAACAAGCAAAAAAACGGTCACCCATCCAAGTACTGACCCCGCCCGACGTTGCTTAACTTCGGTCAAAAATCACGTTTGTTGTATGGGAGCCCCACTTAAATATTTATTTTATTCTGTTTTTAGTATTTGTTGTTATAGCGGCAACAGAAATACATCATCTGTGAAAATTTCAACTGTCTAGCTATCACGGTTCGTGAGATACAGCCTGGTGACAGACGGACGGACGGACAGCGGAGTCTTAGTAATAGGGTCCCGTTTTTACCCTTTGGGTACGGAACCCTAAAAATGACACACAATAAATAAAGACAATCATTAAAAATACTTAAAACAAAGAAATAAATGAGTAACTTTAACTATAAATACAACTAAACCTAAAAGGCTAAATTAAAACAAACAAACTTTCGGCTGTGGCAGCGATTCCAGTATTCGTTGCGGGCACGCCTATCGTGTCATACGCCACACGTTAAAAACATTGATGACACGCCTGTCGTGCCATCCGCATCGAAACGGTTATAGACAGCAAGATTAAAGAAGCCAATTACAGAAACTTACAGGTTTTGCCGAAGGTTTTCATAATTAATAGAGGACGTTACCTTTTGCCCTAGCGCGTGGCCTACGAGCCGCAGCCCCTTGGCGCGCGCCTCGGCCACCGCGAGCATGGCCTGCGCCTCTCCCGACGCCTTGTTGATCTGTTCCTGCTTCTCCGCCTCTGGAAGTTTTCATAACAAACATTACCCTGTGTACACAGACAAGACATCCTGTAGACTGAGCATAGTAACGCTACCCCCTCTGCCACAAATATACGATAGTTGTTTAATACAAAACATATAGAGTGTAAACTTAGCTTAAGTATTTTTATTATATAGCAATAGCAACACATTTGTAGTTGCCTTAAAAATGTATATGGCAACTCTCTCTTCCTTCTCGACCCGAACTAACCGGCACGTCCCGCGATCACTTTGTAATTTTATTAATTCAAAACTTCAATAAAAGTTAATTTAAACATAAAAGCGCATTTTGTATTCTCCAGTAGTTTTACTCAATCTTCGAGTCAAAGTGTCTTTGTGTGACGTCCGTGTCTTTGAACGGACCAATCACGGCACGGGACTCGCTCACCTCGTCCCCCGCACCCCAGTATTTTTGGCAACATCGGTTTCATGAAATAATTGCTCTAAACTCCGTCTAGAGGATTCCTAGTCTATGCCTGTGTATGCCACAGAACAAAGGAACATAGATGCTAGTGGTCGGGACGGGAAGATATATAATATTTTCCACAGATGACGGGGCGGACAAAAGCCCAGGCATAAAATCGTGATGAATTTGTTATGTATTTGGTGGTTCTTAAATGGCACCCACGTATCGGGCAGGAAAACCTTGAATAATGTTGGCAAAAGATGACGAAAAAAGTCAGACTAAGAATAATAACCACAGTCGTCAATGTAAATAAAGGAGGCTTAACGCATAGCTGACGCGGGGAAGAAGACCGCCAGGCTGAAGTGGGACTAGGCGGGTCATGTCTGCCGCATGCATCCAAATAGGTGGGCTAGTATACCCCACCTAGTAGCCACCAAGTCTTGGAGGATACAACTAAACGGAGTAGCCATTAACAGGCTTTCCCCTCTGTCGAAAATAGGCGGCCAACGGTCATACACAATGTATGGACTGACGTTTATCTGACATGGCTATTTTTACGTTACGCATACATTTGACGTTCCCCTCCCCCGCAAAAATCGGCAGACTGTTTTGTACAGAAAATTACAGACATGGCGTCTCCGTTTGATTATATCCTCCAAGCACCAAGTGGATACCGCAATAAAAGTGCGGACGTGGCAGGCCCAGACAGAGATGGCGGGACGACTTAGATGCCTTTATAAGTAACTGGCCGGAAAAAGCACAACAACGGGAGTTGTGGAGATCAAGGGGTGAGCCCTTTGCCGAGCAGTGGGACACTAAAACAAGCTATTAAAAAAAAATACATAAGGAATTTCGTCCTTTGACCCGCCAGTTCCTATCTCTACTTACACGCGCATAATAAATAATTATATTGCTATCTCGAGGGTCTCTATTGTTTCCCAAATAATTTTAAGTCATAATGTATTGTTTGCCCGAATTTTCGTTAGTCATAATTCATTTGGTTCAGTAACGCGTCACTTTTCAGGTTTGCTATAAAACAAACCTAACCTAACCAATCTATACGATAACCTAACGAAAATCCTGAAATGTTAACGGTTTCAGTTTTATGACTAATGATAATATGACAAACAATACATTATGACTTAAAACTTTATGGGAAACAACGGGAGTCCTATCCCGATCGCACATTGTCACTGACCGCTATAATGACGCGCGAGCGATAGAGATAGAAACAGGCCGGTCAATCGTCTTTTCTTTAAGACGGTAAAGTTTACCAGAAGCAAGTATCCTCGCCTGCCGCTTGCCCTCGGCGACGTTGATGTCGGCGGCGCGAACTCCCTCGGATTCCAAGATGGCCGCCCGCTTGCGACGCTCCGCCTCCACTTGCATCTGCATGGCCTCGTGGACGCGCGACGGCAACTTTATGTCACCTGATACATATTACACTCATATGATAATAATGAAATATGATAATAATGAAAATGTTTAACATATAATTAACAGAGCCGGAATGGCAAATTGTATCGATTAGACCGAAGTTAGAAATCGCGACTATCATAACACATTCGCATTCGCAACTGAGCTATTTGGAGGCCTATCTGAGACGTGTAAACAACGACATGAAAATCAAGGACGTCATTAAAATCTCACTGAGGTCAAGCAAATTTCGATAGCTCAGTTGGTTAGAGTTGACTTTGATTTCGATAGTTGAGTTTTCAGTGACCAATTATTGCAAAAGTTGCTTCATACTTTAGCAAGAACTGTTGATAAAGCTATAAAGCCACTCCAACTCAGAGTCCAGTAGTACATACTTTTATTATTCAACGCGTTTTTAGGGTTCCGTAGCCAAATGGCAAAAAACGGAACCCTTATAGATTCGTCATGTCTGTCTGTCTGTCCGTCTGTCTGTCCGTCCGTATGTCACAGCCACTTTTCTCCGAAACTATAAGAACTATACTGTTGAAACTTGGTAAGTAGATGTATTCTGTGAACCGCATTAAGATTTTCACACAAAAATAGAAAAAAAACAATTAATTTTTGGGGTTCCCCATACTTCGAACTGAAACTCAAAATTTTTTTTTTCATCAAACCCATACGCGTGGGGTATCTATGGATAGGTCTTCAAAAATGATATTGAGGTTCCTAATATCATTTTTTTCTAAACTGAATAGTTTGCGCGAGAGACACTTCCAAAGTGGTAAAATGTGTGTCCCCCCCCCCCCCCTAACTTCTAAAATAAGAGAATGATAAAACTAAAAAAAATATATGATGTACATTATGTACCATGTAAACTTCCACCGAAAATTGGTTTGAACGAGATCTAGCAAGTAGTTTTTTTTTTAATACGTCATAAATCGCCTAAATACGGAACCCTTCATGGGCGAGTCCGACTCGCACTTGGCCGCTTTTTTTGAGAGATGATCGCAACGGTTGATAAGGAAACTTAAAAGTGTTAAGGTATAGGTACCTAATTAGTAATTACTTAAATTAAAAACACTTTCTTATAAAAAATTGTAAGTAAGTAAAGCAAGGTTCAGTATAATTTTAGATAATATTTCCGACTTGCTGCATGTGTCATATGTATTATAAGCTTTCTACATGGAAAATGTTCTCGAAATCAGCGCAGAAGAAAAACTGTAACTTACTTTTGCATTTCATAATAAAAGTGTAAGGTTAAGTCATACTCACGAATCTCGTATCTTAAGCACGTAATTCCCCACGCTTCACTGGCCTTATTGATGGCATGTACTATAGACACATTCAGGGATTCTCTCTCTCGGAAGACCTTGTCCAGGGATATCTGACCCAACTCGGAACGCATCGTTGTCTGAGCCAGCTGTGTTATGGCAAATTCGGGGTCTTCTACACCATATGAAGCTGGAAAATAAAAGAAAATTAGGTTAAAGTTAAAACAACAAAATCTTAAGTAGAGTGTCTTTCCGTGACCACAGCTGGTGCAACTCAGCTGAAATGTCGGAATTAAAGGTAAAAACAATGAAATTATATTGCGGTAGACCCGTTTGTGTAATTCAGCCATACTCTAAGTGTGTTCTGCGGAATCCTAGGGTTCCGCGACACCCCTGCAGGGGTTCCGCAAGAATTTAGAACACTATGCTTTAGTCGCCTCGAAAAATTTTACTATTCCATCAAGTATTTCGCTTTCCAAAGGGTTCCGTCAAAAAAAAAAGATTGAGAACCGCTGGTGTAATTAAATATAGAGCAAAGGGTCAGCAACATGCAGATTTGATTTGGGCTTAGGACACTTCACAAATTTATTCTTGTTCATATGTAAATTGAGAAAAATATGTTAATCAAATGTGTCCAAATAAAAATCTTGCATTTCCATACTGATAGCTAATGGGTGGACTGTATAATGAGATGATGCAAACATGTAAGTATTGTAAATTAATTTATTAAATTACAGCACAAGATAATATTAGTATTGCGGTGACAGGCAGACTGACTGACATGGAAACAAGAATAAAAGAGTGTATTTTACAAATAATATGTATGTACAAAAGAGGTCACATGCCAGCCAGTTACCAACTCATACAATTTATAAGGAAATTACAAATCATGTGATAAAAGTATCTCAAATAGCTTTTATGTACAGTAACTTACCTAGATATGGATCAATGATCCTCAGGTACAGCACACCGTCGATGCTGAGTGTGACATTGTCTGACGTGATGGCACTCTGTTTTGGCACATCTATCGCGATTTCCTTCAGGCTCTGCACGTACTTGATCTTATCCACTATCGGCCACAGCAGGTTCAGACCTGGCTCTAGTATCCTGTGGAATTTGCCCATTCTCTCTACTATCCAAGCCTGGAAAATACAATTGAATTAAAAAAAAGGGAGGGACTAAAAATATGTCTTTTAAACTGTAAAATTCGTTTCATGCTGGAAAATGTAGTGAGTCTAGTTAAATTCAGAATTTCATTAGGGGAGATTCACTTGCCTCACAGTTCGTATTTTATTATGTGCTCTTAGGATATAAGAACTTGAAGACACAAAAAATAAAAAATAAAATTAGGCTATAATATAATATAAGGAACATATTTGTAATAAAATAACTTGAATAAAACAAATAAACAGCAGTATAGGAAATAAAACAGCTACGATATTTCATAAACTGCATGTAGATTGCGCGTCCGCAAGTATTTGCATATAAAAATCATCTATTTGTATAAGGTCAGGTCAAACCTCCTGCTGCGGCACAAACATCACTATTGTATTGAGAGGGGACGTGGATCGATGTCGCGTATTAGTAACACTGTATAAGAACTTCGCTTCGTTCTGGTATTCTGTTTTAAATGCATTCTGAAAACAAATAGGAATGAATAAGGTTATACATAACACTGCTTCGACACAAGATTTCATGCAAAAAACTGACGATACGCACTCTTAAAGGCAGCACTTTGGAAAGAAATAGTCTTGAACGCGTAAACATATTAATAGCTTTATTATTAGGATTTAAACATAAAACTGCAGTCCATTCTATGTCTACGAAATTCAAGTAAAGCAATCGAAATCGAACATCGAACTGGATTGACAGCTGTCAATCGCGCCGGGTCCAGGAATGTTCTGATACCATTAAATTGTACAAGCTGGTTTCTACGTATTGATGGTTCTGTATGTATTTTTACTGTAAGTGCTTTATTGTATAAATAGTAGACGTATATCAATATAATTTTAATTATCACAATAAACATATTTGACTTCATAATTTTAAAAATTATTCTTATGGTTGGCTGATTATGGTAGTTTGGACCACTATTTACAATAGGATAGGTAGCATAGTTACAGTTGACAATGGCGGTCAACTTAAAAGTTAAATCGATAGTTCTATCTCGACGCGTACTTGAATAACTGTGTATATGGTGTTATTTTTTGTATGTGAATTTATAATGAGTTATAAACGGGACTCTTCAAATAGTTCATTAATAGATGACTCCTCCGACAACACTGAGATTACTGAGAACAGTGTTACTGCTAAACTTAGGAGGTTGAAAATAGAAGAAAACCTATTGATGAACAACATTAATAAAATGAATTCAAAAGAAATTGAAGGATGCAACTCTGAACTCCCTATGTTCTACAGTGTAGAATTAAAGAATTACACAGGAAAGTTAAAAAATAGTTTAATAGAAATTAAAAACATATTTGGAGAACTAAAAGCTATGGCTGAAGAAAAGTTAACTAGCGTCGGTAAGTAAATTAACGTTTACCATCATGTGTGGCATCATGAAGTCCAATAATCTTTGGACATCAATGGACCTGGCACCTACTTTGAAGTAAACTAACTAACCTACCTAATCCTGTGGCTACTTCGTCTGCTACTGGCTGTATCTAATTAACTAGGTGTTTTTAAACTACTCTACCTATTAATTCTAGACATTGATAACATGAAACGGGACGTAGTTAAGCTGGATGAGAAAATACGCCTACTCAAAACGTATGTTCAATCTGAGTTAGCTTCGGAAACGTCTAATGAGAAGGAACTAACAAAACAGGTAATGGTCTATCCGATCGCAATGTTCCAGATAATATTAAGGAAATATAAACAGAAAACTCCTTCTATCAGATAATTTATTATTTCCAGATAAATGACGTTGAAGAGAAACAGTCAAATAGTACGTTTAAACCCAAGATTAAAATTAAACCGTTCAGCCACATTGTACCTAGTCCTGTAAAAGTAATGATACAGTCTCCATTTAAATGTAAGGTAAGTAAAGTACTTTAACTTTATACGAGGTGATGCAGTTGGGCCAACCTGTATGTATCTTTATAGCACCTTTATAGTCACCTACTCATGTACAGTCAGCAGCAGAAGTTGGTAAGCGGGCGAGGTGCTCAAAATTACCTTGACACGCTCTTATTCTCTTAACAATAAAGTCGCATCGGTTACGTGAATTTTCTAACCCTTTCATTAGGTGAGGACGTCGATAGTCTTTGCGATTTTGCGACATGTATTCACATTCCACAATATTAAATACGGACGCTACCAGATATCATAAGAATTTCAACAAATTATTTTCATACAATTTTAGGAAGTTCAGAATTTTCAAGAATTTATGATGAGCAGTCCCAATCGTTACGGAGGTTGGAATGAATATCACCATAACGTCTTCGTTCAGGTTTGGCAGAAGTATTTCAAATTCAATGATGGAATTACATTAAATGACGCTCAGGAGTTTACATGTTACAACCACGATCAATACCAAGATTTGCAGTCGGAAATATTGGAAAAAATTACAGGTATCTTAAAATTAAAAATACCTTAACAATTTTGGATTCAAGTTTTATATTAATATAAAGAGACGTCATGAAGTGGTGTCTATATATAATCGACGATAAAACTCTCCATGGCAGATAGACATCAAGTTGTCCATGGTGACCAGGACGGCAACACTGTCGTGCACACAGCCGTACCCGTACCTAACGATCTTACCTAACTAATTAGGCTTACCTTAACTTATGGATCACATATCACCCACATGTGTATAATTATGTAATTATGTATCACCATGGTATCACCCTTTTTAATGACTTTTTCTGAATCACTCTTAATTTACAGGATCTACGAAAGATGATATAGTTTCGCATTGCAAGTGGTATTGTAAATATTTGTATCTAAGAGAACAACAGCAAAATGCCTTGAACAAGTGGAAGAAAAATAAAAGGATGTTGTCAAAATCTCACAATAAATACAACAATAACGTGCGTATTCCAACTTTTATTTACTTTAATTAGTCTTGTTGTCTTAAAATACGTCAATGCTTAAAAGTCTTAAAACCGACAGTGGCGACAGGAACTTTGAAATGAAACTGATGAGGCTGCATGATGGGCTCGTTAGAATTTAGAATTGCCTTAATGAGTAGGTAGTACCTGTACCTATATACGATTGTCTAAAAAAAAAATGTTATGAGTTACAGTCAGCACCAGCACTATCAGCACAAAATGCTATGGCATTTTTGGAACTATTGGATGCCCCACATCACAAACAAAAGACGATTGGAAATAATATTTATCTTTTTGTAAATACCTAAATACTTTTTTACTTTTTACTTTACTTCCTTTTAGGATCACAAAAGAAATATGGATATATCGAAACGATTTAACCGCGAAGAAAAATTTACAAGCATAGAAAACGTGGAAGGTATGATTATGAATATTATGATATAATTTAAATATAAATTGGGTCATGAAAAAAAAATGTGTTTAACATTAAATTTGTTCTGTTCCGCATGTTCCATACGGTTATTACTGTTATTAGGTAGGTACCTTGTAGTTTAAATCCATTGCTGATTTATCTTGAAGCATGAACATTGTACTAATTCTATCTGATTATACAGGGTGGCCCATTTAGATCGGTCAGTATGGGAAAATCTGAAACTATAAGACATACGACGATCTCTTCTTAGGAACCATGTCATCGATATTATTAGTAACAAGAAAAACTGCATTCATACATTTAAATTTTTTAATGTAAAATGTATTGAAAAATATGGTGGCCATTTCGAAAACATACTAAAATAAATTAAAGGATATGAATACAATATGAATGCAGTTTTTCTTGTTACTAAAATCGATGACATGGTTCCTAAGAAGATATCGTGGTATGTCTTATAGTTTCAGATTTTCCCATACTGACCGATCTAAATGGGCCATCCTGTATTATATTTCACAGATTTGTTGAACACGATGGAAACCCGCGATGCAGAGGAAATTGCTGAGTTGGTATTTCTTTTCTTGAATCTGTTTGTATTTAGGGATCCTAAAGAACCCGGTGTTAGTTGGACTAGTTACCTTATCTCAAGGATTGGCTTAGATAATTTATACTGGTCTTACTTAACGAAAGCGTCGCCATTGTTGAGTTGAGATTACTATAGGTTATGGGCTCAGGGTTGGGCTGGGCCGGGACGTCACCGGCAATTACATGATATGTTCGATACCTACATTACTTAACTATTGAGGTGCATCCTAAGTGAATTTGTGTATCATGTTCTTTTTTGTACTAATAAATTCATGTCTTATCTATACCCTGCCCACTTTTTTATTGAATTGATTGACGAACACAGGTTAAGATTGTGCTAAGATAAAGTCAGATACCTAAATGTTATCGTGTTACCTATTATTTTTAGCGCTCTATGTGACATGACCATTCAAGAAGTCGGCTCATCATTTGAGGCAGAGATAAACATAAGTGATGGGGACAAATCGGGATCGGAAAATGCAGCCAAACTAAATCAGAGATCCTTTAACGATGTACTAAAGCCTACAAAACAATGGATTAATAGATGCAACAGCTCGAGTGAGGATGTGAAAGAATATAATGATATTCAGATGATAAAAAAGTTGTAAGTTAATCTACGACATAGCCTAGCCAGAAACACTATTTTAGGGTTCCGTAATTCAAAAGGAAAAACCATACCAAACCCCCCAATCTCCGAAACTACTGGGTCTGAAATATAAAAAAAAATACTAATAATAGTGATTTATACCTAAAGGTCCGAGGTTCCTACAAAATCTGCGCAACTTGACTTATACTTGGTCAAGCGCGAGCGGATTCTAGGTCTGTGGGTCAACCAGATCTTGACAGTAGAAAAAGGCGGCAAATTTGAAAAATGTAGGCGCGAAGGGATATCGTCCCATAGAAAATTTGAATTTCGCGCCTTTTTTTACTGACAAGATTTGGTTGACCAGCTATATTTAAATTATGCACAAGTACGCGCGAGTAACTGGCCCATACAGCCTGATATGATCTTGAATATCTTGATCATACGACACGTGTAAGTAGCCGGTAGCCCGCACCATCCTACCATCTATGCCCGCACCAAAGAATACAATACTCACGCCCGCACGTTAATTAGCTTCAGCTATATGCACCGTGTGCAATCTTTTGGCTTTCAACTACTTTACTCCAATATTTTTGTATTTTCAGGCGGATTCCCGACTGGAGAATGTCTTTTCAAGACTGATGGATATCAATTAGACATCAATATTACAAAAACGTAGTTTTAATCGGTGGCTATAAGTGTAATACTAAATTTAATTAAAAACATTTTTTTTTCCTGGTAACAATATCCCTTGCTATCATTATGACATTGACGTTATTTTATTGAACTTATGCCGAGCTAATTTCGCTCGCGGCTTATTATAATAAAGACCATTTTAGAATAGGAGCGTGCCGCATAATCTCAAGAAGATCGCTGCGAAGTCCGTAATTCCGTATGTGGGTGGTGGGGTCGCTGTATTATTCACTTCCGTTTCGTTAGTAACGTGGCGCTTCGTATCGGCTGCGACAAGAACAGCTCACTCGTCATTTGGCCGGCAGTTGAGGATTATATCCCTCGCGTCCAAGCCAATTAAAAATAACGCTGTGATTTATTTAATTAGCTAAAATTTTTAGAAGAAAATTCAAACTTCTTCTCATCATGGGGACCTTTGCGACTGCCCTAGGCCTGTTTTTGTTTATCGTCGTGGCCCGGTCTGACGATGCACCCAAAGGTCCCAAAGTGACACACAAGGTACGTGATCCAAGAAATCCTTAAATGCAGAGAAAGCTATTTACCTGAATAATTATTTACCTAGATATTTAATTTTATTTTATTGAGTTTGATTGATGATATTAAGGTTGCTGACCTGGGGGCCAATGACGCGTCAAGTTCTTTGTTTGGGTAACGGGTTTTTGAATTTGTACTGATGTCATCACTTAAATTATGTAATAAAGGACCCTTTTCTTATCAATAGGCCAGTGATCCGAATCAGAGCTATCCTTGGGAGATTGAATAGGTCAATTCTTGCCAATAGTGTCTTTGTACATCAATCTAGTAACCTTCTTTGTGGTTGTACCCTTGGGCTCTAGTGGCTTTAAAACTGTCTAAATTGGCTCAACTGCTGTATTATTATACTATCTAAACAAACATGTTACTTACTGGCAATCGGGTAGCAATTTAAGGGTTGGTATAGGTCATCGAGCGCGGATTCTAGGTCTGTGGTATAGGTTGACTAAATCCTGGATGCTACTTGTATAAAAATTGTGCAGGAGGCCTGCATTTAGTGTGCAGTTTCTATAACAGTACAACTGTTGGTTTGTTTTGACGATCAGTCTGGCCTAGTGCGTGACCCTGCCTATGAAGCCGATGGTCCCGGGTTCGAATCCCGGTAAGGGCATTGATTTGTATGATGAACACATTTGTTCCTGAGTCATGGGTGTTTTCTGTTAAATACATGTATATACATATTTATATTTATATCATTGTCTCAGTACCCACAACGCAAAATAGGCACAATGGTTGTCGATTTGCGGAAAATGCCCAGAAACACTAACTAACACTCAGTACCCACAACACAAGCCTTCTTGAGCTTACTGTAAGGCTTAGTCAATTTGTGTAAAAATATCCTTTAACCTCTAGCCTTTAACCTATAAAAAGGTCTCCTGGTCCATACTAATTTGAACTTTGTATTGACAAAATAAAATTTCATTTTGCTTGGCAAGGTTTGACGTATGGGTGGCTAGAGGATAATATTTATTTTATTTTAAATAGGTCACCTTCACCGTGAAGATAGGCGATGAACAAATTGGTGACATCGTCATTGGTCTGTTCGGAAAAACTGTTCCGAAGACAGTAGAGAACTTCTACCAGCTAGCACAGAAGCCCAAGGGCGAAGGCTACAAGAGCAGCAAGTTCCACCGGGTGATCAGCAACTTCATGATCCAGGGTGGAGACTTCACTAAAGGAGACGGCACTGGCGGTAAATATACTTTAAATTTTGAAAATATTTGTAAAACTAAACAGGAAAAAAATTAAATAAAAAGTTATAATAGGAGAATCACAAGAAATTAAACAAAGAGAATTGTTTGGTAAAGAATCACCATTATAGGCAATTGTTGAGAAAGTTGACGGATGTTAAAATTTTATGTAAATATTTGATATTACTTTTTAGTTCATATGACTTAGTGACAAAAAAAAATCCATGAGTTCCTAGGGAATAAAATGGAATATCGCTCCCGCTGCGTGAAATAAGTACCATGCTTTATGAGCAATGTGTAATTAATGAAACAATAATTATTGTCTTTATACATATCTCATAATTATACATTTAATCAAAGTTGTTTGATATCGGATGTTAAAATTAAATAAAAACACATACATTCATAAAAATAATGAATAGCGCGTAATATGAAAACGAGAAACTGGCTATATTCCAATTGGAACAAAGAAACCGAGTTCCTGAAAATATAAAGCAAAGCCTAAAATAAACAAATCTAATTATAATGGTTTACAGTCAACAAAGTGTTTGGTGGTGGTGCATGTGTCTATTGAACTCTATTGTTTCCATGCTCATGTCATGTCTATATTAATTATACTTATACCATACTTATACGCTTCCTGTTTTTATACTAGTGATATTTAACTCAAATGTTTGGGCGCGTTCGGCTTTCGGCAGTTCCGAGGCTCCAAGAAGTCAAAGCACAGAATAAATAATAGTACTAAGTACAGAAGACTCACTCTCTAACAAAACGCATCTGTTACGACACAGTATAATATAGAGTACTAGCATACAGTATGGACGCTCCCTGCCTCCCGTTGAAAGTGCCGCCCACCCGCTGAGACCCGCTCTCGGTTACCTCACAGTTACCCTACAATGTCTTATCTAACTCACACAAGCATGGTACGCGTTCACCTACACGAGCTTAGGCTGTGTACGTAGGAACGCGTTTGTTTCATATATTTGATCGCCGTGTCCGAGGTGTGGTTACGATCAGCACAGATATGGCCGCTAGGTGGCGACAGCGCCACGCGCGGCTTTTGGCTTTCCCCAAAATTGGGGCCGAACGGATGTACTTTTAGCTACCTGTAGCAAAGCGACGAAATCGCGGAGTGAGACACGGTCAAAGGCACAGTCTGCTGAGCGAGAAAAAGAACGCGTCATGAGCGCCTAGAGTTAGACAGGGACAACGTAATTCGGGACCTTCCACTGTCAAACATCGGTTTTGTTAGGTAATAGGGAATTCTCCCTACCAAACCAGAACAGAACAACAAACAGAATTCCAAAACAGAATTCTCTGTTAAAGACGTAAAACTGTAAGATTTTTTTAATGATTACGGACGGATCCTTCAATGAGATCTCGACGAATAACCTGCCTTTGAAGTTGGTTAAAAACTACTCGGCTTAACACCTTTAATTACGAGGAAGTTAAATTATAAATTGTACAGTCAGCAGCAAAAGTTGCTAAGCGGGCGAGGTGTTCAAAATGATCTTGACGCGACTTTATTGTTAAGAAAACTTAAAAATAAACAAAAAGAAAACCAAAACAAAATAATTTAATATAAATTCTTTTTTTAAAAAAGGGAACCGCCTTCAAAAAACCAACCCACTGAAAAGCATAAAATAATTGTTATATGGCACCCCTATACATGTCCAGTCTCTATATTCCGTCGTAAAGCAAATTTCTGCCAAAAAGTAATTAATACCTAATAATAAGAAAATTAATAATCATCCGGGTAATTACTTCGTTTTTGAAGTCGGTGCCAAACCAAAATTTTAGAGAACCGATATTTTAGACAACGAAGAACGCTGCACGTACTTGCATTATAAATACATACTTAGTTTTTCTTGTAGGTACTACATACTCGTATTTTTTTTTCTGATTGGTAGCAAAGAATGTTTTTGTTGGTTTGGCACCGCCTTCAAAAACGAAGTAATTACCCGGATGATTATTAATTTTCTTATTATTAGGTATTAATTACTTTTTGGCAGAAATTTGCTTTACGACGGGATATAGGGACTGGACATGTATAGGGGTGCCATATAACAATTATTTTATGCTTTTCAGTGGGTTGGTTTTTTGAAGGCGGTTCCCTTTTTTAAAAAAAGAATTTATATTAAATTATTTTGTTTTGGTTTTCTTTTTGTTTATTTTTAAGTTTTTTATTATTTTTTATTTATTTTATTTTATTTTTTACTTTTTAGTGATAGGTCAATCATTTATTTTAGGTTTTGGGCTAAAATACTAGTTTGTTAGACGTAGTTTTAGTGTAATTGAGTATTAAGTTATTTTGTTTTGGTTTTCTTTTTGTTTATTTTTAATTTGTTTATTCTTTTTTATTTATTTAATTTTATTTTTAATTTTTAGTGATAGGTACTTCATTTATTTTAGGTTTTGGGCTAAAATACTTGTTTGTTAGGATCTCCATTTAGTTTTGGGCTAGTAAGTAACTACCTACCTACTAATGTTGCTGAACTGATGGCCTAACTCGATGATAATCGCGACAAAACATAAGATGACGTTTCGGTGCTAAACGATTTGTATTAATATTGCTCCACTCCCACTGCCACTCCCACTTCCAGTCCCAGTCCCAGTCCCACTCCCATTCACAGTCCCAGTCCAACTCCCACTGCCACTATTTATCTAAATCGGATTCAGCAACTTAAATTTGATGGTAGGTATACCGATAGCATCGCCACCTACCGGATCCAATTGGTTTTTCTAACCATCCATGTACTGTACACTAAAACTTTCTCCAGAATGTAACAAACACTTTTCCGAAAATGGCATCAAAATCGGTTCAGTCAAACACGAGATAATCACGAAGAAACATACATACAAACATACGGGTCAAACGGAGAACTTCCTTTTTTTAAAGGCGGTTAGAAAATAGTTGATCGACCCACCTAGTGGAACTCTGCAACATAGGCACATGACGATAAGTCGGCTAACCAAAACAAAGTGTGCCTATGTTGCACCAAATCTGAGTTCCACTAGGTACAGCCAGGGTTCACCATCAGTTCTATCTAGGGTACTGCTCTCCCAAGTGCTCATCAAGATGTGACGGATGACCAAAATAGCGTGGGCCTATGTTGCACCAAACCTGAGTTCCACTAGGTACATCCAGGGTTCAGCATCAGCTCTATCTTGGGTACTGCTCTCCCAAGTGCTCATCAAGGCGTGTCGGATGACCAAAACGGCGTGGGACTATATTGCACCAAACCTGAGTTCCACTAGGTACAGCCAGGGTTCAGCATCAGCTCTATCTTGGGTACTGCTCTTCCAAGTGCTTATCAAGACGCGTCGGATGACCAAAACAGCGTGGGCCTATGTTGCACCAAACCTGAGTTCCACTAGGTACATCCAGGGTTTAGCATCAGCTCTATCTTGGGTACTGCTCTCCCAAGTGCTCATCAAGACGCGTCGGATGACCAAAACAGCGTGGGCCTATGTTGCACTAAACCTGAGTTCCACTAGGTACTTACATCCTGAGTTCCACTAGATACATCCAGAGTTCAGCATCAGCTCCATCTTGGGTACTACTCTCCCAAGTGCTCATCAAGATGTGACAGATGACCAAAATAGCGTGGGCCTATGTTGCACCAAACCTGAGTTCCACTAGGTACAGCCAGGGTTCAGCATCAACTCTATCTTGGGTACTGCTCTTCCAAGTGCTCATCAAGACGCGTCGGATGACCAAAACAGCGTGGGCCTATGTTGCACCAAACCTGAGTTCCACTAGGTACATCCAGGGTTCAGCATCAGCTCTATCTTGGGTACTGCTCTCCCAAGTGCTCATCAATGCGTGTCGGATGACCAAAACAGCGTGGGCCTATATTGCACCAAACCTGAGTTCCACTAGGTACAACCAGGGTTCAGCATCAGCTCTATCTTGGGTACTGCTCTTCCAAGTGCTCATCAAGACGCGTCGGATGACCAAAACAGCGTGGACCTATGTTGCACCAAACCTGAGTTCCACTAGGTACTTCCAGGGTTCAGCATCAGCTCTATCTTGGGTACTGCTCTCCCAATTGCTCATCAAGGCGTGTCGGATGACCAAAACAGCGTGGGCCTATGTTGCACCAAACCTGAGTTCCACTAGGTACAGCCAGGGTTCAGCATCAGCTCAGATCTATGTATACTAAAACCTTCTCCAGAATGTAACAAACACTTTTCTGAAAACCGCATCAAAATCGGTTCAGCCAAACGCGAGATAATCGCGAACAAATATACATACATACATACATACATACATACATACGGGTCAAACTGAGAACCTCCTTTTTTTTTTGAAGGCGGTTAAAAATAAGAGCGTGTCAAGGTAATTTTGAACACCTCACCCGCTTAGCAACTTCTGCTGCTGACTGTACTGTACACGCGAAAACGTTTCCTTTCATTGGTTATTAATTTAATAGTTTACAGCCAATTAGTATGCCGCCGGATAAGGCTTTATGCTACATTAGTTATCGAGTTATTATACCTACAATATTTACCTACTTGCAAAAGTGCGATAACCTAACGATGTGTTACGAAATCATAGTGTGATTTATACGTTATTATGATTTCACGGCATTAAAGCAAAACGCGCATGAATCAGTACCAGTAGCCAAGGTAAGGATTGATTGGTTTCGTAAATAACCGTATCGGGAAATTAATGAAGTAATGTAGATTTTAATTAGCTGCATATACATATGCTAATGGACTAATCCCATTAACCAAGTTACCACTTCTCGTTAAATATACGCTAATCCAAGGTTTTTAAAGTGTGGTACGCGAACCCCGGAACCCCGGGGGGTTCGCCAGCTCGTATAAAGGGGTTTACGACAAGCGATAAGACTTGGTGCCTAGTACAAGCTGTTTCAGTTTCTTTATTCATAACGTATGTTACATGTCAATTACATGTAACCCGACTTTCTTTAATACAGAGTGGCCGATTGACTGAATTCATTGTAGTCAGTCGTTAGTATTGTAGAATATTACATACAAATGCCGTCTAAATGGGGCTTAAATTATAGACAGTCCATAAATGCTAATAATCTAAAGGTCTATAGTTAAAACAGTTTTCGTAGTACAATCAGCGTCGTCTACAAAAGCACACACATCTATCTACAAAAATAAAGCACATGTATGAAGCCATCACTGAACATAGGCCTCACAATCTGCAGACCTACGCAGACCATTATGGCGCCACTCTAGGACTTTAATAGCTCTAAAGTCTATTTTTTTATTCGGTAGACTGAAATGACAGTTAATAGTATGAAATGACATTTCATGTTCATACTATTAACTGTCATTTCAGTCTACGGAATAAAAAAATAGACTTTACAAGTCTACACTCCTTTTAAGATTCTTCTCATTCTATAGTCACTCGAGAAAACCTCGACAGGGACCTCAAAACTCTATACATTGGCTACCAATGTAGAATTTCTCTAACCACAATAAATTAAAATCCTATCTTTCTCGTCTCCAGGCCGCAGCATCTACGGCGAGCGCTTCGAAGACGAGAACTTCAAGCTTCGCCACTACGGCGCCGGCTGGCTGTCCATGGCCAACGCGGGCAAGGACACCAACGGCTCGCAGTTCTTCATCACCACCGCCAAGACCACCTGGCTCGACGGACGGCACGTGGTCTTCGGGAAGATCTTGGAGGGCATGGTAAGGGTAGATTGCCACATACACCGTGGGCGTTAATAACCCGAAAGATTTAAACCAACGATAATTAACGCCCGCGGTGTAAATACACAGACATTTTGAATGCCATCGCGTTGCCAATCGAGCTCACTATTCAGTCAAACTCCCGCCGAGTGGTTAATGCCATTCGGGGCGGGGGAGCGTGGCCATTTTGTGTGAAATATTATTACTATAATCAACTATGGCGACAGCTGTCAATGGCGACAATGGCCAACGCGGGCAAGGATATCAACAGCTCCCAGTTCTTGATCACCACCGCCAAGACCACCTGGCTCGACGGACGGCACGTGGTCTTCGGGAAGATCTTGGAGGGCATGGTAAGGGTAGATTGCCACATACACCGTGGGCGTTAATAACCCGAAAGATTTAAACCAACGATAATTAACGCCCGCGGTGTAAATACACAGACATTTTGAATGCCATCGCGTTGCCAATCGAGCTCACTATTCAGTCAAACTCCCGCCGAGTGGTTAATGCCATTCGGGGCGGGGGAGCGTGGCCATTCTGTGTGAAATATTATTACTATAATCAACTCTGGCGACAATGGCCAAAGCGGGCAAGGATATCAACGGCTCCCAGTTCTTGATCACCACCGCCAAGACCACCTGGCTCGACGGACGGCACGTGGTCTTCGGAAAGATTCTGGAGGGCATGGTATGGGCACAGTAGATTGCCACATTTATATAATACAAAGGCATTTTGAATGCCATCGCGTTGACAATCCAGCTCACTATTCAGTCAAACTCCCGCCGCGTGGTTAATGCCATTTGGGGCGGGGGAGAGTGGTCAAGTAACCTAGGCTAAAACTTCATTGGTAACGGTTTCTTCCACTATTAAGTACCAACCAAAAATTATAGATTCCAGTATCCTTAACTTTTGGGAACAAGAGTAACAATTATTGTTTATACGACTGCGCGACGTGTTTATCAGCCTTTTTGTGGCCTTAGCAGCACTAGGAAAGAAATCAAACGCGATTTTGAAGATTCTGATAAAGTATCTGTTTTTTGACCCTCTGACTTGTTACAGGATATCGTGCGTAAGATCGAGCAGACACCGACCGGAGCGAACGACCGCCCCGTCAAGGACGTGACGATTGTCGAAAGCCGCGCAGAAGTTGTCGCAGAGCCCTTCGCCGTCACCAAAGAAAGTGCTAAATAACACTAGCTCTCAATGCATTTACTTTGTAAGATTAATTTAAAACTAGGGCCATATTTAGATTTACAAACTAAATCGGCGTTTCTGCCCGAAAGTTAGCAAGATTGGCGAAACAAATGCTCAACTTTATTATGATATATATGTGTAACAACTAGAATTAATTACCTATATCTTTAAGCTGGTCAAGCAAATCTTGTCAGTAAAAAAAGGCGCGAAATTCAAAATTTCTATGGGAGGCTATCCCTTCGCGTCTACATTTTTCAAATTTGCCGCCTTTTTCTACTGACAAGATCTGCTTGACCAGTTATAACTTTCGGGATCAGAAGATTTTTTTTCTTTGTGATTATGACCCATTATGTTCACTTTTGTGCCACACACAAATGAGATTGATAAAGAATTAATAAAATTGTCTCTTTATAATCATGCTTTTTATTTACACTATTTACAGAAATATATTGTATAAATAGGGTATGTACAGTCAAGTGTAAAAATATGGATGCATATAACTTACTCATAAATATGTCCCATAGTACTTAAATTGCTGACATTATTTACCCATGTTTTTACACTTGACTGTACAACATTGTTGGGTATATACATGATTGTATTGATTGTACTATTTTGTTTGCAAATTCTTACTTGGTTGTTTTTCATCAGTATAAATATATTCTTTACAACTTAACACAATGATTTAGCACATAAGATTTTCAGAGTCCATGACACATTGGTGTGCCTAAAGTCTATTTTTTTATTCGGTAGACTGAAATGACAGTTAATAGTATGAAATGACATTTCATGTTCATACAATTAACTATCATTTCAGTCTACCAAATAAAAAAATAGACTTTAGATCAAGATACCAATACTGAAATACAATGTAATATTCATGGTGTTGGACTTAACCCTTAATAAGGTAGAGGTTTGCCTATTAAAGGGCCTATTAACTGTGGGGCATAAATGCATTCTACCGTATCATATTCTTTACTTCTTTGATACATTCCTCAGCCTCGTCTTTGATTTCTTTATTGTTAGCTTGCACCCCCAGTTTCCACCCGTGCCCACAACTCTTCCTGGCTTCCTCAACCAGTTGCTTCTTCAAATAAGCCCTCCCTAAATTAACATACATTGTTCCTAATTCTTCCATCTCCGGTAACTGCTTACCTATTTCTATAGCTTGTTTGAAATAAGCAATGCTTTCATCTGTCCTTCCTAACTGGACACAAACTGTTCCAATATCATTCAACTGGACTACAAAATGTTCCTGGCCCACATCACCCACTGACTGCATATGTTCAAGTGAATTTACCATCAATTTCAACCCCTCCTCCAGTCTATTGCAATCTACATACAACCTTCCACACCAGTCCTCCGCTACTGCAAGCATTTTAATAGTGTCATCACTAGGATTTGTACCCATTGCTCGCTGTAACTTTTCTAAGCACCAATCATAACCCAGTTGAGCTGTTGAGTATTCTTTTTTCAAATGGCTGATTCTGGCCAGTTTGATACTAAGATGTACCACTCTAGGATCATCTTCTTTAGCTCCATCTGCCATTATTCGCTGTGTGACTGCAACAAAGAGCTGCTTGGCTTTGTCTAGTTGTTCTCTTTCTAACGCCAAGTTAGCCATGACATCATAGATGTATGTTACACCCATTTTGTGATTCATCTGCTGGGCCTGCCTTAATGCAATGTGAAGTAATTGTTCAGCCTTATCATATTGCAATCTTTGAATAAAAAGTACACAGTGTTTGATGGTTTGTATAAGCTCATCTTCAGCACTAAGTTTTGGTTGAAATCCTAGCCAAGTGAACAGAGAGAACCCAATGGTGCATGGTATTGCAGCTTGTTTGGGTAATACTTTAGGGAACGGTACATTAATACACTTTTGTATAAATCTCTTATCAAATTTCATTTTTGATATGGTATTCCATAGAATCCTATACTTCGACGACATATTTATTTAAATTTACTCTTATGTAACTAATTACATTTGTTTCCTGAAGTAGGGAAAGAATTCTCTAGTTTATTATGATGTTTAGGCACTAAAATATGTTAAATAAATTCTGTGGTTTAAATATTCGAAAATGGCCACATGATTTAGAATTTTCCAAGATACTTTTATTTTTCATATAAACACATGTGACATTGGCATTTTTTAATGACACTGACAGTTTACCATAGACAAGTGTGTACCAGTGTTGCAAGGCTAAATTCGAAAAAATCTAAAAAATGCCTACCCAAGAAATAAGGAGGTTGGAAAAAAGTATGGTTTGGCCAGGACAGTCTCATTTCAAACATAGACTGAGCAGTGGCGGATTTCCCATAAGGCACAGTAGGCTCGAGCCTAGGGCGGCGAGATATTAGGGGCGGCAAATTGTGACAAAAAATTCGCTGATTATAATCTTGTTATAACAAGAAATCATTCAAAATTAGGCAACGAATTCTCAAAAAAAGGTACCCATAGAGGGAAATGCTTGGAAGTCTTGGAACACAATTTTGGACTTCGTAACTTTGTTTGAACTAGTTAGGAGGTGAACATATCAAAAGTCCCCGGCCGTAGCCCTTGCTGAGCCGGGGGAAGAGGGGGGTTTGAAGGTCCCATTTTTCGGTTTTTCGCTTATATCTCGGAAACTATGCGTTCTAACGACAAACATGATCATTATACAAAATGAAACCTGATTAAATTTGCTACAAGTTTTACTCAGTCAAGTTTTTAGATATCTTGAGGGCCCTCTACACTTGTGCGCGAATCGCGTCGCGAAGCCCCGAACGGGAGTGTGGCGTCGATTACGCAGTGGCTCTTGAAATATTGCATTAAATTTTCTTCAATAATATTGACGAGGAAAAAGGAACCCGAAAATTTTTAACAGTTTATTACTGATCATATTAAATGACTAAAATGTCCTTTCAACTTCTCTGGAATTCGCTGGAGGCCAAAATAAGGAAAAAAAATGTTATATGAGTGTTTATAGGTGAATTTTGGCAAAAAAAAGATTTTCTTATGTTTCTTTTTAGATTTTTTGAATGTTTTTGTACATAAAAACTAGTGTTATTGGTAAAACTGTCACTTAAAATGAATAAGTATTTGCTTTTTTTTCTTAAAACCTATTTTTTTTGCAAAGTGTTACTACTTTCTGACATTTATCAATAAGGATAATATGTAGACTACGTCGCATAGTGGCAACATCGCCACCGTAAATGCATTTTAGATGTTTTGTTTTTTAATTGGTAATAATTCTGAAACTAGGCGAGTTCCAGAAAAGTTTATAGGATATTTAGTCTTTAAATTTAATATGATCAGCGGCGATATCATGGTCGCATTTTTATCACTTGTCATGTTATGCGTCACTTTCGCACTTACATACTTGTTAGAACGTGACAGGCATGATATCATAAAAAACCGAACATCTTAGCCCTACAGGAATACACTGTTAAAATCTGATAGGTTGTACGTAGTTGTACCGTAAATATTTACATATTATGTATTGAAGGAAATTTAATGCAAAATTACAGAGAGCGGATTTCTCAAAAACTAAACAAAATACCTATCGAAAAACTCGACTGACTCGACTGTATAAAACTTGTAGCAAATTTAATTAGCTTTGATTTTGTATAATGAATTTGTCACAAGGACGCATAGTTACTGAGATATAATAAGCAAAAACCCGAAAAATGGGACCTTCAACCAAACCCTCCTACCCCCTCTCAAGGGAACTTTTGATATGTTCACCTCGTAACGAGTCCAAATAGAGTTACTAAGTTAAAAATGTGTCCCAAGCATTTCCCTCTACACCTTTTCGTCGCCTGACCTAAATGTAGTCAATATGATGGGTGCTGATGCTGAGAAAGGGGCGGCTACAAGGCCTGGAGCCTAGGGCGGCAAAGACTGCAAATCCGCCACTGAGACTGAGCGAAACATACTGTATTTGTCTTACGTTAGTACTAACACCCAAAAGAAAAGGACGAGTATAACTTTCTCTGTTCTTACTGACTGAGAAGTTGTGTTTGCCAGACTATAGTAGATCAGTTTTATAAACCAAAACTTACTAAAATGCAGATTCTATATATAGATTCTAAATAGAATAATATATAGATAGGAAGAGAGCTTTTTAGCTTTTATTATTAAAATTTAAAATGTCAACAAGTTATTTCAAGCCACCAGGACTTATGGTGACTTATGGCCACAAGAAACTTTTTCTTTCGTGTATGACATTTATTTCAGTTTACAAACTTCACCGTTACACATGCTATTTGCTATACATTGTGGCAATTGATCTATTGATTGAATTCATTGGTCCTACTTAGCCGGCAATTATCTAAAATCGCATACAATTTGTTACAAGGTCTAGTCTGGAGGAGCCTTTAGTAATGGTTGCAAAGTTATAGCCGGTATAACAACTGTCAGTAGAAAAAGGCGCGAAATTCAATCTTCCATGCCCTTTACCCTTTGCGCCTACATTTTATAAATTTGCCGCTTTTTTCTACTGACGGAAATGGCTTGACAAACTTCAGTAAAATATAAAAAATATATCTTCCGATAATTTGTAATCTGGCAACTCAAAGTACCATAGACTCTAGACATATTTTTTAGTAAGTTGCCTACGATATGACCACTTATGACCGCACACAGCGTTGCCAGATGGTCACAAAAGTCACATTTTTCGTGACTTTTCGCCTTCTCGTGTGACACGTGCGTGACTTATGATTTTGAGGCAATTTTTGTGACTTTTTAAGCTAGTCGATTTTTGGACAAGTTTAGTTTTGCAATTCGAATTATTTAGCAATGCTCCCAAGTTTACTATTTGACACTTGCACTGACCCTTGACGTTACATCGACAATCATGTTTATTATCATAGTCATGGCAAAATGAGACTCGTTACCTTGACGTGACGGTGTTATATAGTTTGATAGTCGTAGTTTTTTTTAGTGTAATGATTTATTTCCTTTTGTCTGTATCTATACTACTCATTGTACTGCATTAGTCCAGACGAGACAATTTTTCGCCAATCTGATGAAATTTTCCTATCGAATCAGGCCGTGCGGACGCAAACGCCAATTTGATTCCCCGATCAAATCAGCAGTTGCGGACACAATAATGGCAATTTTCTAAGTTAGTATCTATGGAACGCAAATTGATGATTAAATTGTGTACGTGTGGACGCTAGATGAGATTGGCAACAAATATTTTCCTGATGAAATCGGTCGATTTGCCCAGCTCGTCTGGGCTCTACTTAAAGATTCGCAGACCGGGAAATCGACTCCACACTCGCGTTCGCGCTTCCACACCGCAATTCACGCACATAGTCTGGAGGGGGCTTAAACAGTGTAAACTTTTAAAATTTTTCTTTCGCACTGACTGACTGTGACTCGTATCTTAGTATACTTGGTCAACCAGATCTTGACAGTAGAAAAAGGCGGCAAATTTGAAAAATGTAGGCGCGAAGGGATATCGTCCCATAGAAAATTTGAATTTCGCGCCTTTTTTTTACTGACAAGATTTGGTTGACCAGCTATAGTTTGTGGACTCATGTGCTAGATTAAGGCGTGTCCAGACGAAGACAATTGATCAAATCAGGACGTGCGGAGGCAAACACCAATTTGACCAGTTTCATCAATTTTAATTTTATGGTGATATTTGACAGCTGTAAATTAAAAAAATGCCCCTAACTGCGAAAACTAGCGTCACAAATTAGTATTCTTGCGTCCGTACCCCATTGTATTCGTAGTATCGGTCATAAATCATAATCGGCGAGCCAAATTGGCGTCTATGTCCGCACGTCCTGATTTGATCGGACAATTTAATCAGATTGGCGAAAAATTGTCCTCGTCTGGACAGGCCTATACTATAGTATGTCAAGCCATTTCAGTAAGTAGAAAAAAGCGGCAAATTTAAAAAAAGTACTTTATAATAACTTATTACTTATCATAATTTTTTTTCGTTTTCAACAAGAAAAAATCAAGAAATAAAAAAAAGGAACTTACAATTCATGAAATCGATCACAAATAGCATAAAGAAAAATCATATAGCTGGTCAACCAAATCTTGTCAGTAAAAAAAGGCGCGAAATTCAGATTTTGACCAGACAAGATCTGCTTGACCAGCTATATTTTCTAAATTTCTTCTAACAAAATCGATTTACCAACCCATGCTATAAAAATGTGACTTAAGCAGCAAAAACGTGACTTTTAGGTAAACGAAACGTAACTTAGGACTTCAGAGCCCTGGCAACACTGACCGCACAGCTTAACAGTGATGTGATTGGTTAAAATAATGTTATATATCAGTTTAGCCAATCGTATGTAAGGGTTTAGAATAAAATTGTGCAGAAGACATCAAATAAAATTAAAAAAATATTCATATAAAAAACTACGTACGAATGATTTCCCAATCTTGAGCGATGGCAGTAATTTTCGCATTGATAACTTGTTACATCGCTTACGTTTCGTAATTTTTAGCACAGTAGAAAGCCAAGATAAAGGAAACCGAAGTGTTATGAATAACAAAAAATATTGGAAGATGTTGACGTAGCGCAGTGGGAGAGGTATCACTAACTCGATTACTCAAATTGAGTTATGATTCCTTTGCATAGGGCTCCAATGTTTTTCTAATTAGAAAAAAATAGATGGCAACGCAGTAAAATGTGGCACTTTAATGTGATGAACGGGTCCGATTTGCCTCCCGTAAGCGAGGATACATTTTGTAAACAAATTTTAAATTCGGGGATAAATAACTCAAGGTAATGCAGCAGTGGCCTTGTGCGGTTTGTTTTTATGTTTGTTTTTGTGCTCACGTTGGCTTTTGTTGCAGGGTCCGAATTTGGGATCTGATTATACTGATACCGAACGCTCTGTTCGTGTTGTTCCTAGTGGTGAGGTTTAACAAGGCGCAGCTGAAGCTGCGAGCGACGAGTAGCCCGATATTCCTGACTTTTTATTCGTTGGTGTGGGGCAACGTTATAATAAGCGTGGTGCGATGTGCGGTGGCGATGACGCTGAATGCCCCCATGCCGCTGGGCGGGCAGGTGGACAAGGTGTTGTGGGTCATGGTCAAGTTTTTTTTATTGGCCACCGAGATGAGTGTTGTAATCTTCGGTTTAGCATTTGGTGAGTGTACTTGTATCTTTAATTATTAGAGCTTTCGTTATTCTACAGATAATTTTATAGATTTTGATACATATATTTTAAATTTTATTATTATATTTTTCTTCTGGACACCCCTTCTGTAAAAGGGTAAAGGGTAACACTAGTAATAAGATTTTAATTTTAACGTTCACTAACCATGTATGGACCTTTAGTCTGAAATAAATGATTTTTATTTATTTATTTTATTTAAAAACCTCTTCCATCTGACTTTATCTATTGCTACGCTTTGCCATTTCTTGCCTACAGTAGCAACAATCTCGTCCTGCCATCAGGCTAGTGGATGTCCTCTCTTTCTCGAGCCCTGCGGCCCTTTCCATTTGGTCACCTATCCTGCCCGCCTCCCATCAGTGATTATCTTACAGCTGTTGTTAGCCTACCATTCATAGTTTTTGAATTTCATCTTAAGTTTACATAGAAACTATTGTGTAGACTGCAATTAAATTTACTATGGGATTGGTGAACTTTCACCGGGCCCTAAGCCACCAGCCTATATCCTAGAGGAAAAGTCCCCCTTTTAAACATTATAATGCAAGGCAGTTTAAAGACTGTAGTCCCCATACTAGCTCAATATGGATTGGAGACTAGCTAAATTAAAATATACAAATTTTTCCACTGCTAAGATGTAAACAACCTAAGCAGTGGAAACAATGTGTTTTCTTACAAAGAACGACATGCCCCATTGGCCTGGTTTAGCATAATTTTTCACTGAACTGTGTGACTGTGTCAACCACAAATGCTTGTGGTCATTAAGATCATTACCATTTAGCAATCATTACATAACTGAGAATAAAAAACTCGGCTAGCTTGGACAATTCAATTAGCAATTAGCTTTACATTATTTATATCTCTTTAGTAATTTAAAACCTTTGAGCATCATTTGCTATTAATTTACTAAATTAAACAATTAAATTTAAATTTATAACAATGTTAAGTGCTTAATTGCTTTATTAGAATGAGCCCCAACTGCTATGTTTCGATATTGTTTATCTCTTCAACATGTAATAAAACTGCAATTTATGTTTTAGGTCACATGGATAGCCGGAGCAGTATACGATATGTCCTGATGGCAACCTCGTTCATATCTCTGGCTTTCACTATAACTCAAGGAACGCTGGAGTTCATGAAGACTGATGATGACACTCTGATAGCGGGGGATACGGACTTGTTTGAGCATGGCGGAGTGCTTTTCTGGTTTACTTCGTCTCTTGTGTTCGCATTCATCTATTTTCTGATATTGATATTGCCCTGGACACCACTGAGAGAATATTTGGCTTTACCAAGTAAGTTTACACATCACATAAAAATTATATGGCGTTATTCATAAGTCTATCAAATCTAACAAACCATTAATAATCATTTGTCCCTCTCCGTCATTTTATCATTTCTGTTTGTTAGTAGGAGACAAAATTTAACACAGGTTTGTAAGATGCTGCTAAGTTTTATGGATGAGGGGGTTAGAGTTGTAAAACAATATATACTACATAAACTCTCAGTAATCTCCCATAAAGTTTTTATCTTAAAGTAATGGGCCAAAGTAAGAAAGTATGCTTAAGCAAGCATGGAATGGTTACTGTACCATCATTTATAAAGAAAATCAATGTAAATGTCTTAGGTCTATTTAAAGTTAATTTAAAAAATTAACAGCAGGTAATGCACTTACACACAACACAATAATGACTAAATTTACGGTGTTAATTGGTAGTCAGTTGTAAACAAGCATAGATATTTATATGATTTCACACTAACAGTAAACTTCCTTAAATAGCATCATGATAAACATACTTCACACATATGTATAAGTACATATTGTTGAGACATGTAAGGTTCACTTTACATTGGCCATTTCGTAGCATTAGTATTGAACAACAAATTAAATTGAACCTTAAATGGCTCAACAATTAAAGTCCATGATCAAACTGGAAACTTTCAGGGACTGATGTGACATCATATTAATCATAATATCTGGGAGACCGAGCTTTGCTCGGAAAACATACAAAAACTCGAAAATATGCGTTTTCCCAGAGATAAAACCTAGCTAGATCCATTTTTCGCCCCCAAAAACCCCCATATAGCAAATTTCATCGAAATCGTTAGAGCCGTTCCCGAGATCCCCGAAATATATATACATATAAATAAATAAATATGCAAGAATTGCTCGTTAAAAGGTATTAGATATACAAGAATTATGACAGTCATGCATCCTGCTTTCACTTTCCTGTTTAAAAGTTTGCATTGACAAACTATTTTATTATTATTTATAATACCTTGGACCTCCCTTGGACAGTGCCATGTGCTATAGAGTACAAGTATGAGTGAACTATGTTTGATGAAGATTATGTGCCGTAGCAGAGAAAGTTCGTATATGTTGCGTAAGAGGTAATGCTATAATGCCCATATGTTAAAAGTGCCACCATTTGTATCAGAAAAGCAAAGATGTTAGAGGGAATATGATGATGAATGGAGTTACGTATGTAGATTAGACGTCATTAGATAGTTAAAAGGCGTGTATTTTGGCTATTATATTTTTATGAGGGATTTTTTGTGTAACAATCTTCTTCATTTTACGTTTTTCAGCTATTACCAAAAATAATAAGAGTTCATCTAAAAAAAATTACAAACCCGATTCCATAACGAAAACTGCATCGAAATCGGGTCAGTAGTTTATATTATACTGTCGCAAAGAGGTATAAAAGAAAACTTGGTTGACGGCATTAACTTATTAGATATCGTGATTGCTGTTAAATATTCATTTATGTAACACATATTTATAATAAAAAATAATAAAAATAGTACATAATTATTAGCATCTAATTTTCACGCTATACTCGCATAACAACGTAATAGAGATTATTGTTATAGTCCTGGATTTATTAAAATGATTAATTAAAATGCAGTTACACCAGTATATTGCTACTTAGGTAGTTGTATATGGTTTTAGTAATAATTATTATTCATTTTGATAACACTATTGTAAACAACTGGACGGTACTCATTCATTATAAATCATTTATTATTAACTCATATCAACCAGTAGACCAGTGTTGGTATTTAATTATGTAACTTGAAGCATGTAAATTTATGTTTGTTAAACTTGTTTATTATTATTTTCTTTTGTTGTTTATTCCTAGACAGAGCGTCGGTTCTGTGCATTATGCACATAAGACGTATCGTATAAGGCTGTTCGCTATAATTATAGCTGGCGCGGTTGCACGGAGCGGGTTAACGAAAAATAGTGTCGGGCACAACACACAACATTGATTTTCTTTGTAAAATAGTGTGAGCAACGCTTACTAGCGCGGACGCGTGCGACAGATTTTACCTACAATAGCACCCGCGTGCGTGCGGCCGCTCTGCACCGCACCAGCTAGCGGATGCTCTAAAAGTGTCACGACGAAATGGCAGAATAACTTCAACACATTTTGTTACTAAAAAGGCACATTGGAATAGTCAATGAACGATTATTTTTACACTATCTTTTTTAAAGTGAATAGAAAGCTTATCTAAGTTCAGGGTTTATCACAAACTTGACATTCACTCTTGTGGATTTAGTGGGGGGTAGCGAATGCTCCCGGGACTTGAAATTGTAAGTGCGTCCGGGAAATTCCCGGTTCCGGGATTGATTAATATGTATACAAAATTACTACTGGTAGCACAGGGGAGAGGAACCGATTGCTAAGGTATCAGAGACCTCTCCCAAAAGTATCTGAATTCTCATTGGGTTCAAACCCCTCCCAAACAAAAGTCCTTAAGTCACGGCTAAGACTGCGTCGTAAGTGTATAACAATACGACTCGAAGGACCATTGTTTATGATCTGATAAATGTGATCTAGGTTTATCTATAACAACTACCGTTTTATTGTCCGTTGGGATGTGATCTAAATATAGAATACGCTTTATGAAGCAATTGCCATTTATAGGCGCTTGTTTATTTTATTTGTAAAATAGCACATATACTTTCTGTTACATCATCAATTCGTCACCATTTTATACCACATCAGCCGCCAAAACCTATTTCTTGTTATATATATGTTACTTGTAAAAGTCAGACGGTTAGAGCGCTCTCACACAAAATTACTATATGAGCGCTATCAATGTGCGGTGACAGCTTTATCTCTATCTATAGTCTATCTAGCAGTTATTCTGAACGTATATTTATTGTTGCAGCGAAACTGTCCTTCTACCTATACATCCTGCTACTGGCGCTCCTCGACGCGACGCAGGCCGCCGGCGCGGGCATGCTGCTGTGGGGCCCTATACCCTCAGGGCTGTGCGTCGTGGACGTGACCACGTGGCTGTACTACTCGCTCTACACCCCGCTAGTCTACCACACGTTCCTCAGCGAGTTCTTCAGGTATCTATACATCCTACTCGCGCGCATGGTGCTGTGGGGCCCTATACCCTCAGGGCTGTGCGTCGTGGACGTGACCACGTGGCTGTACTACTCGCTCTACACCCCGCTAGTCTACCACACGTTCCTCAGCGAGTTCTTCAGGTATCTATACATCCTACGCGCGCATGGTGCTGTGGGGCCCTATACCCTCAGGGCTGTGCGTCGTGGACGTGACCACGTGGCTGTACTACTCTCTCTACACCCCGCTAGTCTACCACACGTTCCTCAGCGAGTTCTTCAGGTATCGTTCTGATTTCCGTGTGTTAAGCCTTATTTGTGAGTTGTGGTCACCTAAGCAATAAGCATTTGTCCGTGATTTTTGTATTATTTATTGTTCCTGTGTAATTGTCTGTATGTATTAGTTGGTGATCCTTAAATAAATACAACAGAAATACAATCATATGTAGGTACGATTTACAATATTTAGTTAACGGCTGAAAGACGCTCCCCGGACCCGGACAATAGCCGTTTTTAGGGTTCCGTAGCCAAATGGCAAAAAACGGAACCCTTATAGATTCGTCATGTCTGTCTGTCTGTCCGTCTGTCCGTCTGTCCGTCCGTATGTCACAGCCACTTTTCTCCGAAACTATAAGAACTACACTGTTGAAACTTGGTAAGTAGATGTATTCTGTGAACCGCATTAAGATTTTCACACAAAAATAGAAAAAAAACAATAAATTTTTGGGGTTCCCCATACTTCGAACTGAAACTCAAAAATTTTTTTTTCATCAAACCCATACGTGTGGGGTATCTATGGATAGGTCTTCAAAAATGATATTGAGGTTTCTAATATCATTTTTTTCTAAACTGAATAGTTTGCGCGAGAGACACTTCCAAAGTGGTAAAATGTGTCCCCCCCCCCCTGTAACTTCTAAAATAAGAGAATGATAAAACTAAAAAAAATATATGATGTACATTACCATGTAAACTTCCACCGAAAATTGGTTTGAACGAGATCTAGTAAGTAGTTTTTTTTTTATACGTCATAAATCGCCTAAATACGGAACCCTTCATGGGCGAGTCCGACTCGCACTTGGCCGCTTTTTAATAGGTAGAGTGATTCAAGAGGAAGGTTCATGTATAATTTGTTAGCCCGTGCGAAGCCGGGGCGGGTCGCTAGTTCAGTAATAAAACTTTTTTGTTTTGTTTTCAGTGTATCCCAGCCAAGCATCATGTTCTCATACAAGGCGCAGATGGACGAACCTCTGGACGACGACCAGGTGTCGCTGCCGCACCAGCAGAGCTTCAGCTCGCTCAAGACCGACTCCGATTACATCTACCAGGTATTATATCTAATACATACATGTATTACATATGGGTCAATCAACTATTTCTTGTTGTTATTCTGCCCCATCAGCGAGGAGACAATAGTAGCATAGATTGTTAGAACAACTGCTGTTCTACTAACATGCTCCGTAGATGTCCCATTATGGAAAGGTCTTATAACTACCATAAAATGCAAGTTTGGTTCATTTAAATACGAAAAACCTAGAGTTTTAAGAGTGACTCGGGAGACCGTAACCATAGCAACGTGTGACAAAAAAAAGTTGATTAACCCATATACATAATTACGTCGGAGGGGTGCTGACCTGCAGCGCGTGTGGCCGCACATTTGCTGCAAAGATTGGCTATGTCAGCCACCTGAGAGCGCACCAGCGACGCTCTCAGCGGTAGAAAGCAGTCGCTGTGGCCGAAAACGGGTAGGAGATGATGATGACTTATGACTTTATATCTAAATAGGAGCCTATTGCACAAAATATACGTATTGTTAGCGATTGGCATGTCTACGGGGCCTGACTGTACACATGTTATTTCCAGCAAAGCAACAGCGTGTACGACAGCACCCTGTTCGAGGCCGGCGGCACCACGCCCATGAACCCCGTGTACTCGGCCTCGCTGCAGAGCCCGGACTCTATCGCCTCTGCGCAGTCCACATAACGATAAGGTCACACTCATCCAAAGATATTAGTGATAACTGACTTAGGTGGGCGTTTTTTTTTTAAGTTGTCCCCTACACTTTTTTTTAAATTTGGGATTCTTTATGTTATTTCTACTCAGAATCACGAGCTCTTTCTATCCTAATAGGAGAAAAAAGTGTCCCAAAATTTCCATACATTTTTCGGTTTTCCCTTTCCGCGACCGCCATACAAAGTCTATGAAAATTGGTGGCGGAATGGAAATAAAAACCGTAGGACACTTTTTTTCTCCTATTAGGATAGAAAGAGCTCGTGATTCTGAGTAAAAATAACATAAAAAATCCCATATTTGAAAAAAAAAGTGTAGAGGACAACTTTAAAAAATAACGCCCAGGTGGACGACGTTTTTGGGACTTGTGAACGTGCGATTTTATTTTTTGACAGAAAAGAAAGTGTCTTGCTTTTGAAAGTATATACGAATATGACAGTTATTAGAGTGGTTCAAAAAACTATTCACTCTTCAAAATTTTAGGGACACCTCTCAATTCTTTTACAGATGACTGTTACTGGGCTGAGTTAGCTATGAATCGTTTGTCTTTATCGGTCATTTGGACTTATGTATTTGTAAGAAAGGGATAAAACATAATTCAACTAAATCGGGCCCGTAAAGTTTTATGAATAGAGTGTAACTCTGGCTGCTGTTTAACCTGTTAAATCCCACGATATGACGTCACCATAAGCGTTCTGGCTCATATATGAGCCGTGGGAGCGGACGGGCGGTAGTCAATGGGGGCAATGCAAACAAAATGTTAAAATTTCAATTGAGGGGTTCCCAATAAAATCAGAAAAAGTGTTTTTTTGAACCATCCTAATGATGATATAGTATATTGGCCAGTTACAGCTTATAAGAAAGATTTTTAGTTCGGACCCAAAACCATATCAACATTCAAATCATGTATTTTATATTAAATAAGAACAAAATGCGTTCAATCGAAAAAAAACTTCTTTTTACCCCAAAAACGATAACGTCTGCGCAGTACCGCCGTAAAGAGAGAAATAATAAGACGCAAAAAGTGGTACAAAAAATATTATCAATAGGGAATATTACGCGAAACTCTGCGTAGAGGGCGCCACTACCACAATTACTCACAATCTGAGGGTCTACCGCAAACTAGAGTCGAAATTTTGTTATCTAACCTGTATCATTCTTGCATATTCGAGCGATAAAGAGGCAGATATCTGTGAGTTTCGATTTTCGCGTTTCCCGGTAGGCCCTTTGTAAACAAACCGCCTTGATGTATCAATGTCAGTTTTTATTGTCTGTGAAAACTTGTCCAAAAACAGTTTAAGGCACAGTATGTATAAGTTACTTTATGGTTTACGATGGGTGCTAGTGCTGCACTTTGGCGACAGAACATTGCAGTAATACCCCTATTGAAATTTAAAATGGTTTTGACACCCAAACTAGATGTCGTTGTAACGCTTGAAAATACAACGCCATCTAGTTCATCTGTAAAAATGCATCTACAATTTTTTACCGCTCTCTGCTTCTTATTATTCCTCTATGTTATCGTGTAACGATTAGGATTTTAGGATTAATATAGTGTTACTTAAACTTATCTCGATCCATTACTAAAATTATTTCCTATAGTATTGACCATTATGTAAATACAATTTATTTTTGTGATATCGTGAGCCAGTGATCAAACGAATGACGAGACTGTATGACACCGTTTCTGCTTATCTTTAAACGCGGCTATCACACTGATGTATCGCACGCCGCTCTGGTGTGTGAAAGAGACAAAGCTATACACATAAGGGGTATTTTTTCAACGATAAGCCGTCTTTGCGAAGTGGATATACAAGTCATACTGAACAACTGATAAATTGTATCATACATGTTTTTTTTATGGGAGAATCAATTTTTATTTCGCGATTTCTAGGTTGGTCCCATAGTATATCTACTTAAGTTGATCAGTATGACCTATAGGTACATTCACCTCGCAAAATATGGCAATTGGTTGAAAAAGGACCCTGTCTAGCGATGTACACCCAGCTGTAAAAGTGCATACCCACTTTATGAATAAATTCCAGAGCGAAGTGGATCCGCATCCAATGTGAAGACCGCCTAATATAATGGATCCATCCATATGACACTAGATGTATGTTAGCTAGCAGCTTAAGGTAATATGACGTAGTTTAGGGTAAAAGATCCAATTCACAAAAATCTGTTAGTCAAATTTGAACTTTCTGTCAAACGGAAAAGTCGTTAATTTAAATGACAAATTTTAGAGGATGGATCTTTTACGCTAAACTACGTCCAATGTAAACGATGCTGTGACATAGTGATTTTTTGTAATTTCAACGTCTTTCAACAGGTCTAGCATGAGTTACGTTCTCGCGCGCGAGACCATACTTAACCTTTTCCACGCCGTATCATTGAAAAGTCAAAACTGAAGTTGAACTTTATGTATATGCACGTAGGTCGATGTTGCTCTGTGGTCTGTGACCGATTCATCGGTCTTTGGAGTTGAACCTATGGTGCGGATATATCGGTCATTGGCGTCCAAAAGGTTATGGTCGCGCTTGATGTATGGAGTCGCGCTAACTCATGCTAGACCGTCAGATGTTGCCTTCTGCTTGAGATTCTATGCGCTCTATCGTCCGGTTTGACTTATTTGCAACTTCGAAACTAAACCGGCTAACTGTCGCACTTGCGTGAGACACCTATCGCTTTATTATTGTGTTTCTACCCATGACCAAAGTAAATTTGAAATAGAGGCGTATTGTCAAAGTAAACTTTCACATCACCTATTCGGAGAGGGCTTTTTCTTCCCCGCTAGGAGGGATTAAAGTGGCACTTGTCCTCCCTGCTAGGGGGGAACGAAGTGGCACTTTTCTTTTCTAGGACACTGTTTTTGTTATCTTTTGCATTATTTTTTTAGCTGGAATAATATTTTGAAACATAGTAATTTGTGTCAACACTAAGACTTTTTTATTTTCCTCAATAGTTGATGTGAAAAGCAGTATGTGTCACACGGTATCAAAATTATTTCGTCTTGGGCGTTACACTTGAATCCCTCATTACGCTCAGGATTCTACTTTAGAATCCATCCATTCATTGTAGAATCCATCGCTTCATTCAGGATTCAATGTACGCTCTTGACGGAAATATATCATTTTGATCCCTTGTAACTACTATTTGTGGCCACAGTAAATTTACTGACAATGACAATCCGCCTCTATACTAAATTCTCTTTGCCATCACGGAACAATGGTGTTCCGGGCATTCGGGAGGCGTGCGCTGTGCCAAAGCCCTTGGCACGTAGAGGCCCTTTTGACACTAATGATGTAAGAGCCTAAGGTGTAAGTCGCCATCATATATATCGGAGCGGCCAAGGCGCTCACAAATATCTGAACACGCCTCTATTGTCAAGGCGTTAGAGTCGTGTTCAGATATTTTCAGAGCACCTCGGCCGCTCCGATATATGTGACGGCGACTGTACACGGTACACCGAGTGCCCGACGGGACGCACGCAGGGGCAGCACCCGCAAGGGTGTAAAGACTAGGTATTAAGAGTTGCTGGAATCTGAAATGAACCAAGTTATTGCGTGAAGTTATTATTACGACGCGATGTTAGTAAAAGAAAATCAGTTTACACGTCGACGAGTAATTTACGTTAATTTTTGCTTAGTATATTTTGTTGTTTAGTATATTTATTCTATATTTTTCTTTACATTCGCCCTGAACAGGCAACCAATCCAAACAACTTAAGGCGCAGCTATACTGCGTTGATTAATTAGGTGAACGACCCAGTGTGATTTTTGATACCCTTAATTTATCCGCCTATAACATATACATGTCATTGATTATGGTTGGTAGTCACTGACAACTTATAAATCGTGTTTTAGTTTAGCTGTGCATCCGTGTTTCGGAGGGTCTACCGCGGAAACAGAAATTTCGTTATCCGAGTATCATTCCATCGAATATTGCAAGTTTTCTATGTTCGTGGTATAGTCAGCGCAACGTTAGAATATATTTTTGAGAGTTATGAATATATATTTGATGCTAAGACTATCTGTTAAACGGTAGATGTGTCTCTTAAGCAGGCCACTCTGACGAGCTTTCCAAATGGACGGCATCCTAATATTAAACTTTGTACGTTTTTGACATTCACGGACCGATTTTGGATTGCAGCTACGCTATTTGGACTGTTGGAAGGCTCGTCAGTGGCCACCTTTACGATGGTTATGCGAATGTAGTCAGCAGCAATAGTTGCTAAACGGGCGAGGTGTTCAAAATTATCTTGACTCGACTTTATTGTTAAGAGAATAAGAGCGCAGAGTCAAGGTAATTTTGAACACCTCGCCCGCTTAGCAACTTCTGCTACTGAATGTAGTGTTTCCAAATTGCAGTTAGTTAAGCAAAGACCCACTTCAATTCTGATTCTACTCCATCCAGTAAGGTAGGATAGCTATCAAGTCAATTTGTGAATGAATTCGCCTTTCAAAATAAATTAAGTCCTAAACATTAGGACAACGCGGTAAGCATAACCTTTCTCTCCACTTATAAGTGATTGTAAAGTTAAACATGCTCTAATTAGCAATTTCTTGTGTGAAAATGAAAACGTCTTTAGCGGCGCTGTGCACTTTTTGAGGTGGGGAAAAAATGTTAAACTCGAGACAGCGTAAGACGATCACGTGACCGTAAGATTTAGATGGCATTTAAATCAATGAAGAAAAACTCAATGACATTACATGAAAAACTGTTACATAACATATATAACTCGAGTACTAACAGTGATGTGCTTAGGGGTTTCAAGTAATTAACGCTAACGCTAGATGGCGTTAACCTCAATTATACATAGTGCATTTTGCACTAGTCATTGAGTTTTCACTTCTGCCGGCACTCCCTGAGTGCAACCTGTTGTTTTTTTTTTGTCCTTAGCACCCAGTATGCAGTTTATTGACACTTTTGTAATTATATAAGGCGTGCCAATGATTAGAACTGGGGCACGTTTTAAGTTTGTAATGTGTAATACAAGACAAAGGGTTCGAGTCGATATGGCACACAACAAAACAGACATCTACGTCCGTGAAACTAGTGCTTGGTTCTATGATTGGACCAGTTGGGACACTTGGAACTGAGGGTATTCTCATTTAACGCGCCCAGTGCTCCAACTATAATAAGTAACATATAATAAGTACATTTAAACTTGTCCGTTTTAAAATTTATTCAGAGAAAATGGTATTGAAATTGAGAAAATAATTGCAATTTTTTTTCCATGAAGATGTAAGCAAATTATAACTTCGTTCCAATAAATTGGTATAACCTCCAGCGGCCCACCGTACAAGGAAAACTGTCAATAGAATTTGAATCAATGGTATTAGAAAATAGAGTTGAATTTGTTTTGTTTAAAAATCGAACAAAACAAAAGCAACTCTGTTCCATTTAATTAAGATTTAAATTGCATTGGAGGTAATTAATTTGTACTAGTATTAGGACATTGAATTGAACCCCAAGAGGATACAACAAGTAGTCAATAAACACCCCTCTTGCTCTCTAATCCGGTGGATTTAAGAATTATATTTTAAAGAGCTTTATTGTAAAATGTACTCGTAACTTGAAGGCTTATTGGAAAAGAATCTCAAAGTGTAATGTGTCGCTTAATTATTGTCTAGATAGTTTATGTTTGACTAGAGTGGTTGGGGGTCATCCATTAATTACATCACACGAATTTCTAGGTTTTTTGACCCCTCCCCCCTCCGTGTCACACTTGGTCACATTTGGCAGACCCCTCCCCCCCTGGTGTGAAGTCACATTTTTTCAACGAAATCGTCAAATATTTATGTAATATTTTATCAAAATATTTTTCACAAAAGAAATATTAGTAATTTTACAACCCTAAACTGATTGGGACAGAAATTTAAACGAATAAAAATAATTATCGTTCCAAAAACTTGTTTTATATTATACCGTATTTATCAATGATAAAAAAATAAAATAATTTAAATATTTTTTTTGTTACTGATGAAGTTAAAGTGACGTCACAAAGTTTGTGACTCCCCCCTCCCCCTTGTCACAGCATGTCACATTTTCTTTACCCCCTCCCCCCCTAAACGTGTGATGTAATTAATGGATGACCCCTTGAATTTATTTACAACGTTTTGTATGTTCTAGTTAATATTTCAAACCAATGCCCCTTTTAATCAGTCGGACGAATGTTAGATTTATAAGGGTATTTCTTGCGTTCATATCAGTTCGTTAACATATCTTGATTGTTTTATTTGTTAAGTAGTTAAAATCAAAGCAATAGACACATTCAAAACTTATGTACAAACTATATATGTAGATGATGAAATATGAAAATTAATTTCGACAAAAATCATTCCTTTTCGAGGTGGACGTTATATAAAATAAAGCCCGTTCCATTTTTAGAACGAGTGAATCAAAACCCAGTGTCTTAAAAATTATTCATTCTATTTAAAAAAATCTGACTACACGTTAAATTTTTTGTAAGTTAGGTACCTACTATTTATAAGCCGTAATGAACTTTTGACTATCCGTACACGGCGGGAAGAAGTTGATAACTCGCGGGAAAAATGGAAGAAATTTGAACCTTATGCAATTTAATTTTAAGTTCAAATTTCTTCAGTAAAATATCTCGAGTTATCAACTTCTTCCCGCCGTGTACCGTATTATGTTCGAAAAGAGGCATTTGGCCTTACAAAAAATAACTTAAGACCACCGAAACTCATCTAATACTGACTTTTTTCGTTTGATTCGTTTCATTAATCTTAAAAGTGAGCTCAGTGTAAATTTTTTTCGAAGTCACGACACTTGAGTCTACTTTTTTAAACCCTAAGATATCCTAAGGTCCAGTATTTTAACTCTAGCTAGAGTCATATAAACGTAAAGTCAAAATAGAATAGACAGTAACAATTCACATTCTCACAAGCCATTTATTACAATCTCATATCCACGAATAAGATTTTAACGTTGCTATTAATATGGTGCAGAATTTTATAAAATGAAATTATTTGAGATGACCGAACAGTTTTACGAAAAATTGGCTTTGTAGTGACAGTAAAGTCGAGATTTGAATGGATTATTTTTTCAATGTTCATGTCAAATAATTTCAACTAATATCGCAGAATGTTTATGTTTGTTTAGTACGGTAACGTTTATCGTTGATGGAAAGCATCCGTCTCTTTCTAAATTTCAAGAAAATTATAAAGTATGAGAGGGACGTATGCTTTTCGTCGTTGATAATGGATCTTGTAAATTGTCTAGATTCGCTAAGATAGTGCTGTAACGTGTATTGTGATTGATGCCAATTGGTTTTATATTGTACTGTGATGGTATGGCTACTAATTTATTTTTTGTTGAGTTTTCTAATATTTTTTTCTGTTTATTGAAGTAATCTTGAATATATTGTATTAGAAGTAGAGGACTTAAGGTTGGTGATTTCTATTTGGTTTGCGCAAAATAATGGGCCCGACAAACTTAGTGAGTAATGGCGTTATTCATAACGGCTGCTAACTTAATCAGTTGATGATCGTCGTTTGTCCATGTCTGTCGTTACGCCATAGAGAGGGACAAACGACGATCATCAGCTGATTAACTTAGCAGACGTTTATGAATAATGACGTAAGCAGGTGGAGGCGGTTTGAACGTGGGTTCGTGCGTATAACACAGAGCGGTTGCGGCGCGGTTCGCGCGCGGGCGTGTAGTGGTTAACATTGCTCGAGCTTTGCATAGCTTTGGTTACAGCCCACGAGCCCGTTTAAATTCACCTAGAGTCGGACTAAGCTAACTACACAGACTTTACAGTGGTAGAATGTGGAATTGTCAGATTCCTGTGAAAATATTACGTTTATAGTGACACTTTTACACTTTGTCAGTTTAATGTCTATCCAGAGTTAGCTTAAACGGCTTTAGGTCTGACGGGGTAGTCAGAGCGTGGCAGTTGCGGCCTTAGTGTAAGGCCTGAGTAGACGCTCGAAGCGGAGCGTTCGGCGGGGCGTGCAGCGTGGCGTCGGGCTCCCAAGTGAAATTTGAGCAGCGTGCACTAAGGCCGCTCCTATACGCTTGCATTTGTTTAACATGCACGCCGCACGCCCCGCCCCGCTGCACGCCCAACTCGAGCGTCCACTCAGGCCTTACACTTAGCAATGGGGTAAAACTGTAAAGCTATTTTCATTAGCAGCATTATACACTACGAAACGTCGAAGCTCATTTAGAGTAGGTAGTTTAGATCGCGAGGTTTCGAATATTTTGCGCAGTCAGATGATTATGGTCAAGGATAATCACTTTTATTTAGATGTAAGCAAACAATATTTGTCAGAGAGATTTATAAAGAGTATAGGTCGTAATATGTTTGTTTTTATTGTACTTCCTTATCCCTTCCAATATCCCATATATGTATCCTCTGAGCAAGGAACTAGGTAGGCGGGGCGGGGTGCACGCGTGGGTAAAATCTGTCGCACGCGTCAGCGCCAGTGAGTGATGCCTATAGGTACCTACTATTTTTCGTAAACCCGTGTAGGTACTCAAGTCGACGAAGGGCCTCAAAAATGTATGAAGTACCTTCCATTTAACCTCTAGCCGCCCAGAGCAGGGATCGGAACCGGTTTTTTGCAAAAACATCGAAATAACCATATTTTTCGAATTATGTTATACTCGAAATGTAGGACTCAGTTGTGTGTTTAAGTAACGACTTCGTATTATTAGATTGCCCAATTAGAAATGAATTAGCAAAGAACGAAAAAATACCGGTATCCGATCCCTGGCCCAGAGACCTATAAAAAGGTCTCCTATTCCATTTTAATTTGAACTTTGTGTTGACAAAATAAAATTTCATGCTTGGCAAGGTTTGACGTATGGGCGGCTAGAGTTTAAGCACACCTCGGACACTGGCGATCAAATGTATGAAACAAACGCGTTCCTACGCACACAGCCTAAGCTCGTGTAGGTGAACGCGTACCATGCTTGTGTGAGTGAGATAAGACATTGTAGGGCAACTGTGAGGTAACCGAGAGCGGGTGGGCGGCACTTTCAACGGGAGGCAGGGAGCGTCCATACTGTATGCTAGTACACTTTATTATACCATGGACTAATGATTATACTGTGGTTTAAGTGTGCAAAACAACGACTTTGAGTAAAGTATAATTAGGTAGGTAGTTTGGAGTAGAGATTAAAGAGAGTTTGACAGCAGAATTAGATGGCGCAGTACGGCGTCATGTTTTGTTGTAACTAAAGCGTCAATGGCCACCAGAGTTAATGTACTGAGCCATGCAGCGCCATCTACATCAGCTGTCACTACTACTACAGCTCTTTTACTATTAATAAAATAACTACCTATCTTCCTCGCGGTTAGGAATTAAATAAAATTACATAAATTTGTTAAACTCCTGCATTTATTCCGTTTTTTGTCATTATTTTTCCACTTCTTCTCTGACAAAAATATGTTTTAAGGCATCTGTGGGGGATATCCTTAGGGCAGAGTCTAAGGAAAGCATTTTATCTATCAATTCTCTAAGTTGGGTAGCTTTCCTTTCATTATTTATCGACCTTCCTAGTTCTTTCCCCAAATCGCGAGTTACTTTGATGCTGCTGTATTCTACTACCTTCTCTCTTCCTGTAACTTCATCTTTTTTGTGAAGAAGGAAATTATGATTGTAGTTAAAGTGCTGGTCTTTAAATTTGCCTTTTCTCGCGATCTTGTTCGGTATTTTCCCTTTGATGTCCATGAAGCATTTCAACATTTTGTTGTTCGAGCCGCCTGTGAAGAGTATTTTTCCTACCGCCATTTCGTAGATCGTGCATGCGGTTGACCACATGTCCACCCCGTGGGAGTATGGCAAACCTAAAATGATTTCTGGGGCTCTGTAAAATCTAGACACTAGATAAGGCGTTGGTTCCGTATCGTGAACTTTCCCCGCCGAGCCGAAATCACACAGCTTCAAGATATTCTTTTTCTCGTTGACCAAGATATTGTCTGGTTTTATATCTGCGTGGATAATATCAAGCTTCTTTAGATGTCTCAGCGCCAGGAGGAGCTGTCTGCTGTAGCTCACCAGCGCTTTCATGTTTAATCCATGTCTACCATTTTTCTTAATAACTCCGCGCATATCCATGTGAAGAGGCTCTAATACTAGACACAAGTGACTTTTGTGCACAAAATAACGCAAGAGCTTTACACAGTGATATTTATCATCGGGGTCTGCGTCATTAACTTCTTTTAAGAAAGCAATTTCTTTTAAAGCAGTTTTCCTCATTAGATCGTTATTTCTTGTTATCTTTACAGCTACGTCAGCGGCAGTATTGTCTTGAGCGCGCACTACGTTGGCAAACACGCCCTGTCCATAAGTGTCTTTGATAGTATATCTGTTGTTCAACACGTCACCAATTCTAATATTGTAGTAGCCATCAGGGTCGTCCCAGTTAGCGGTCAGCTGAGGATTGTCATTGTTGTTATCTTTGGTCACGCCCGCGGGCACATTATCAGGTGTAAAAGTATCGACATCAGCAAACATGTCAGTTGATGCTGCCATATCAGCAAACATGTCAGTCGATTTTTTGGTTACATCAGTTGTTTTATTAACTGGTCTTATTATGGCTTCCTGGTCATTATCGTTATTATCATGGAAAGTTTTATGAGATGTAATAATATTTTGAGCTACTTTTTCTGCATGTTCTTCATGTGTAGATTTTAGTTTTTCTAATAGTTGTTTCCGTTGTGTTCTTCTGATTTCTATAATATTTTCCTCATCTTCTGAATTCTCATCGTAATTATGAGGGGGACTATCAACGATCTTACGTTGCTTTTTACCTTCAACCCTCAACTCGTTGTCTTGACATTCACTTTTACGTTTTTTATGAGGTTCTCTAAAATTTTCAGTGTTTCTTGGTTTTTTGTCATATGTTCTAGATTTATTGTTTTTAGAATTTTCTGCAGTATTTTTTGATATTTTATTTAATTCTTCTTGTAATATTTCCCTCTTTTTGATGAGTTCGTCCATGGTTGGCATGCTGGTGGGGAGTGGTGGTGTCCTTGACTCAGCAGAGTCTTTCATTCTGGAATAGCTCCCTGTATGATATCTTTTCTTATGTTTCGTATTTATTACTTCTTCAGTTCTAAATGTCTGAAACGACTTTCCCTTGCGGCCGTCATTATTTCGGTGAGCCATAAAAACAACTTTTCCTCAACTGAAAATTTTGATAGTAATCTGAAATTTCAGATTTGAAGACTTGCTGGAAATCTGTAAAGATATACCCAAATATAATTAAAAGTTAAACAAATCAAATATGAAAATATAGTTAAGAAATTGATGTCAACTAATAAAATATCGTTTTTAGTTAAAATATTTATTTGCAAGCATTGTCTGTGTCACTTTCATGAAAGTTAATGTGTTATGAATGGTGCCAACGGTTTGCAAAACTAACTCTCATGAAGTTGATAAGTTGCAGTAATAAGTATGTGTAACTATATCAGTGATTACATTTCCCTCCCTGTGGACATCTGTTAAGTCTCAGGGCCAACATGATTCATTAATTATGTTGGTAGGTTATTACGAAGATGTATTGTCATCTTCACATATCCATTAAAATTTGTTTTATTTTGTCCATTCATTTCCATGATGTTCATTTTACTTTACCATCCATGGTTTGTTTTATTTGTCAGTCAACAGATGGCATTTGCAATCTTGGCTAGAAAAAACACAAATAATGTTAGCTCAAATGCAAAGCATAAAAAGGTGTAATTTCAGATAACATTAAATAGAATTTTAACTCTTGGTAAATACTCATCCATATGTTTTTGATTTTCCAACCGTACACATAGCATGAATTTCAAACGGCAGAGGAGTCCAACTACAAGTTCGTAAGATATCTTGAAGTTAAAGTCAAGGTATTAAATATTGACACGAAAAGTACCAAAAGCATGTAGACACAACCTTATAGCATAGCCCATACATTAAGGTAGTGTGTACATATTTTTGATACTTTATTTATGTTATTCTAAACCTTGAGGGTAAATTATAGTGCACGGGTAAAATAAACTTTTGTTGTTGCTCATTCTGTTTTTTTATAATTTTACATTTTTGATAATTAAACGTGATTGGGTATTATTATGTTAAAAAAAATGGGTAAAATAAATGTTTTTTATGTCACTACCATAACAGCATTTTGCTCTCAGGCACTTGCTCTTCACAACTTACAATTTATTGTGTATGTAATTATTAATTTTAGGGCTATAACTAATCAAAAATGTTGTATATGATAAATAGTAAACTTTAATTAAGTGAAGCCAAGTATATTTGTGTAAAGACACTTTTAGTATTTTGAACGTTTCACTTTTATTTGATTCTCATAAATCTTAGTCCTCTACACCAGTTTTGAATATAATTATTAACAAGAATCATTTCAGAAAACCAAAGGTTGAGGAAAATGTCAATCAGCACAATGCTCATTGTGTTAACATCATTAAGAGTAAAGAAATGCAATGCAATAAAGTAATCCAAGTGGTTTTATGTAGACACAATTTCTAACAAGTTAATGTGGGTCACTAGGCCTCATGTTGCATCACAGTTACATTAATATAATAAAAGTTAAATAAATCGGAATATTACCACTCTGTATAATTTAACACATTTCTTAGTCCAGATTAGGTTCCCTAAAATGAACACGTCACTGTAATATTAGAGGACAGGGAGCATACACGATGAAATTCATGATATGGGCACAGTTCAGTTAACTTGATTATAAAACAAAAAGAATTTGTGCTGTGAACAACCACCGATATCCGGTGCCCGTTCACTGCTAAAATTCTCAAAATGAATACAATTATTTATCGAAATAATAACCAAAAACTCGAGTAACCACAGCAAAAATTCTAGTTTAGTGAAATTAATTTGTCTGACACTGACATTGTCATTCACTGTCAGTTTGACAAGTGACACAAGTTCTTTTTTTTTTTAATTTTACGGCCCGGTTACAATATCTTTAAGCTAAGTAACGCAAGTACTTGGTCTCTACCCGCATGTTCTCGAGCATTTTTAGGGTTCTGTGACAAAAATGCCAAAAACGGAACCCGTATAGTTTTGTCATGACTGTTTGTCCGTATATCACAGTCATTTTTTATAGTGATAACACACTATCGCACCACACCGCGACCTTGGTGCGTCGCACCCATAAGAGCGAGAAACAGATATCTCTTTCTCGGTCTCACTTATGGGTGCGACGCACCAAGGTCGCGGTGCGGTGCGATAGTGTGTTATCACTTTTACTCGGAAACTATACTCTACCATGCCAACTTTGTCAGTAAAATAAGGCGCGAAATTCAAATATTTTTAATAATTTATAGAGTCTGTGCGGGAAGAGAAGAGTCGTGGAATGTATGGGGCCCAATACAATCCACGACTCTTCTCTTTCCGCACAGACTCTATGTATTTGTATTTCTTGCTAGTAATTGAATTATTAAGTAAAGCTGATCAAGCAGATCTTATCAGTAGAAAAGGGCGGCAAATTTGAAAAATGTAGGCGCGAAGGGATATCGTCCCATAGAAAATTTTAATTTCGCGCCTTTTTTAGGGTTCCGTAGCCAAATGGCAAAAAACGTAACCCTTATGGATTCGTCATGTCTGTCTGTCTGTCTGTCCGTCTGTCCGTCTGTCCGTCTGTCTGTCCGTCCGTATGTCACAATTGTCACAGCCACTTTTTTCCGAAACTATAAGAACTATACTGTTGAAACTTGGTAAGTAGATATATTCTGTGAACCGCATTAAGATTCTCATACAAAAATAGAAAAAAAAACAATAAATTTTGGGGGTACCCCATACTTACAACTGAAACTCAAAAAAATTTTTTTCATCAAACCCATACGTGTGGGGTATCTATGGATAGGTCTTCAAAAATGATATTGAGGTTTCTAATATCATTTTTTTCTAAACTGAATACTTTGCACGAGAGACGCTTCCAAAGTGGTAAAATGTGTGTCCCCCCCCTGTAACTTCTAAAATAAAAAAATGATAAAACTAAAAAAATATATGATGTACATTACCATGCAAACTTCCACCAAAAATTGGTTTGAACGAAATCTAGTAAGTAGTTTTTTTTAATACGTCAAAATCCCCTAAATACGGAACCCTTCATGGGCGAGTCCGACTCGCACTTGGCCGCTTTTTACTGACAAGATTTGCTTGACCATCTATACCTACTTACTAGTAGTAAGTATCTACCTACCTACTTAATAATTCATTCAAATAAGTTATTGGCAAAAATTTCATTTTTGGTACAAAAGCTTTTATCGCTGACTGTACTTTTCTTACGACAGACAACTAATGGCTCCTCTACACGATAGGCCAGCGCCGGCCACTCCAAGGGACGCATTTATGCGTTAGAGGGAGCAAGTGATATTGCTATCTCATTCTACCGCATGGCTGCGTCCCTTGGAGTGGCCGGCGCTGGCCCATCGTCTAAACTTGTAGAGGAGCCATAATACTCATCGAGACAATTCTAAAAACCCCTAACACAATTAGGTTGCGTTGTTTCATCACAGAGTTCCTATGGCCACCTCCTGTCTCCATCATCAGATCAGCTCGATGGTACCATAATATTGCATTGTCACCCGACTTACATGTGTATGCAAAATTTCAGCTCAATCGGAAAACGGGAAATGGATCTAATTTAACTTGCAAGATTCCATTACATAGTTAAATAGTTATACTTAAAATACAGGTCGACCTAATAAAAACGTTAATGGTTTTTCGACTCTTAAGTTGACTTGACAGGAAATAAAATAAGAATAGGATTATAGGACTCCGAAACGGAAACTACGAGGGGTGTTCAAAATATTCTCGGTATGAGAATGAAAACAAACAAGTACGAAAAGTTTGATATTTTTATTTTTCAATATACTCCCCCCCTATGTTCATACACTTAAAAGATCGATCAATTATTTTTTTTAATCCTGCATAAAAATATTTTTTATCTTTGGTGTAAAAATGCTCCTCTACTGCCGCCTTCAATGCTTCATCATCGGAAAATTTATTTCCACGCAGATCCTTTTTAAGATTGGGGAACAAAAAGAAGTCGCTGGGGGCTAAGTCCGGACTATACGGTGGGTGAGTAACAGTTTCAAACCCACATTCAACAATAGCTGCCTTGGCAATATGAGCAGTATGGACGGGGGCGTTGTCATGCAGAAGCATAACACCTTTGGTTAACTTTCCTCGCCTCTTTTCTTTGATTGCATCCTTTAATTGACGTAGAATGTTAGCGTAGTACTGTCCTGTGATATTTACACCTTTTTCTTTATAATCGATCAGTAATACTCCTTCACAATCCCAAAATATCGTGGCCATGACCTTGCCAGCTGAAGGGATGACCTTGAACTTCTTGGGATGAGCTGAACCCTTAATGTGCCACTGCATGGACTCTTGTTTACTCTCTGGGTCATAATGATGAACCCAGGTTTCATCTCCAGTAACTATTCTTTGCAGCACCTCATCAGGATTTTCACCGCACAGGTCAATAAAATCGGAACAACAAGCTACACGCATGTCTTTTTGAAGCTGAGTCAGCATTCGCGGAACCCATCTTGCACTTACTTTTGACATATTAAGATGGTCATGGATAATATCATGTACGGTACCAATAGAGAGATTGGTTACTTGTGCTATAGATTTTACCTTCACTCGACCATCTTCCAATATAAGTTTTTCCACTTTATCAATATTTTCTTGTGAAGTAGCTACTACAGGCCGGCCAGGTCTAGGGTCGTCTTCAACACTCTCCCTTCCACGTTTTAACTCGCTTGACCACTTTTGAATGGTAGATAAAGAAGGAGCAGACTCACGGTAAACACAATCCATTTCCTCTTTTATGGTTTTTTGATTTTTACCCTGTTTTGTCAAGAATTTTATCACGCATCGATGTTCTAATTTAGTTAACATTGTCAATTCCCACATGATGTTCATGTTTGTTCTGCAATTGCAGAAAAACAAAAGAACATCTCGGTTCGAATTATACTTTTTTTTAATGTCAATGAATAAACCTTAGCGGCCAGTAACGAAAGAAATTTTAGAAGAGGTTGTAAGATATCAATACCGAGAATATTTTGAACGCCCCTCGTAGCACCAGCAGTTGAAGGTTGGAGGTAGACTCATAGACTGTGTGTGTTTCATATTCTATATTTTTCTATGTAGTAGGTAATAATTATGTTCTCTATGTGGAATTGAGATTTTTTTTAATTAGTAAATTATTGATTTACACTTTCACGATTTTTACACATTATTAAACGTTCAAGCGGATAAACAAGACCAAGTGCGGGTAGTTCGAAAAACTCGCGCGGTTAGAAGATGCTGATGTCAACTTAAGCCAGTCTTCTCCGAGACCACGGGGACAACTCCGTCCTCGAAACGTCGGAGGTAAATCTTAAAAACTTAGATACGCGATTAAGTCCCGTTGTACAATTTAATAATGTAGTAGGTAAATTATTTTTCTTACAGATGGGCAAATTAACGTGTATTCCTTGTACTTATGTTAATGTGTATTTCTTTGGTGTTAGCTAATTTTTATGTATAATTTCCAATGCGATGTAAATATTGCTTCTGAATAAATAAACTGAAGAAAAAAAAATTGTACGTGCCACGCGAGACCTAAGTTTTTGCAACTCGTGTCTTGAGTCCCCTACTACGCTCATGATTCTAAATTGGTATTAGACTATTATAATTATAATAAGGATACAACTGGGAAACAAAACACACACTATTCTTCATTTCTTATGCTCTGAAAGTAGGTCATTGTTTTATGTACGTTTAAAAAAAATATTTTACATAATCACTTAAATGTTGGTTTAAAATTTTAAATGGATTTGTTGAACATTTTCCAATCTGATATTCAGCTTTCCATTTCATAAATAACGATACTGTTACCTAATTGAAAGTACGCCGTGCAAGAAATACTATAGGTACAAGTTTTTATTTATTAGTCCGTTCTTTAAAATACAGATTTTACTTTCCTCATAGGTATTCGAAATTAAAAGTGGAGTGTTTAACTTGGGTGAAACTAAATATTAAGTAGATTGTTTAACTCGGATGCAAGACAACCATTTCAGTCTCGGGCAAGTCTCGGGCTATTGGCGATCTCACTGCCTTCACCAAACTCAAACTATACTAGTAGTAGGAGACTACCTCGACTGAAATGAGTAGGTAGGTACCTTTCATCCCTTGGTAATCTATTTTGTTTTGTATTACATATTTTGATTTATGTTTAATAGGAAGGAGGATATGGTGTTAATTGTAAGGATATTTTGCTTTCTCGGGACTCAAATCCGCTCTCGCAGTAAAAACTTTACTAACATGGCCCGGCCCGGGTACAAAGGATAAAGGACAAAGGATAGTTTTTACCAATCATGATTAAGTATCATTTTATGGAGACGAGGTAGCGGGCAGAAACTAGTAAAGTACTTATTAAAAGTCCCCAAAAGTAAGTTCACTACCAAAAAGGCCGGCTTTCAACAAAAGACAAGCCCATTTAAAAAGCACTTTTACCGTCTTATCTATAGGGTTGAAATTCATATGGCCCACGTAGTGACGAAACAAGAGTTCCATGGGAGGTCCAGGATAATCCCGAAATTATTAAATTGTGTGATAAAATCATAAGTAACGCATATGCCCCCAAACTGTTAAAGGGCTTATATATTACATCCATCCTGATGAGGTCCTACCGTCCTACCGCCGACATCGGCATCGACATCGGGCCGGATGAAGATTACTCTTGCAAGGGTCGTTTTTAGGGTTCCGTACCCAAAGGGTAAAAACGGGACCCTATTACTAAGACTCCGCTGTCCGTCCGTCCGTCCGTCCGTCCGTCTGTCACCAGGCTGTATCTCACGAACCGTGATAGCTAGACAGTTGAAATTTTCACAGATGATGTATTTCTGTATTTTCTGTTGCCGCTATAACAACAAATACCAACGACAAATACTAAAAACAGAATAAAATAAAGATTTAAGTGGGGCTCCCATATAACAAACGTGATTTTTGACCGAAGTTAAGCAACGTCGGGCGGGGTCAGTACTTGGATGGGTGACCGTTTTTTTTGCTTGTTTTGCTCTATTTTTTGTTGATGGTGCGGAACCCTCCGTGCGCGAGTCCGACTCGCACTTGGCCGGTTTTTCGTTCACCACATATCAGAATATTGACATTCGATCGTATTCTTATAATATAATACGATCGAATGTCAATATTTACATAATTGGTCAAGCAGATCTTGTCAGTAGAAAAAGGCGGCAAATTTGAAAAATGTAGGCGCGAAGGGATATCGTCTCATAGAAAATATGAATTTCGCGCCTTTTTTTACTGACAAGATCTGCTTGACGAGCTATATTTATCGATATCGATAGAATACAGGAAGTTGTACAGCATTGTTAACTAGGAACCGGTAGTGACGTATCGAATAAAGATGCTTCCACTTAAGTACGTTCGGAAATATATATAACTATATCACTAAAGTTAAGGTTGACGAAAACGTAAGCCGATCTCACGAACAAGTTTCAAGAAGGTCAACTTTACA